>NC_034197.2:40095096-40317596 GCF_002021735.2 Oncorhynchus kisutch | reverse complement strand
GGAGGGAGGGAGGTAGCAGGGAGACAAGCAGAGAGGTAGGGAGGGAGGGAGGTAGCAGGGAGACAAGCAGAGAGGTAGGGAGGCAGGGAGGCAGCAGGGAGGGAGGCAGAGAGGCAGCGAGGCAGCAGGCAGGCAGAGAGGTAGGGAGGCAGCAGGGAGGGAGGTAGCAGGGAGACAAGCAGAGAGGTAGGGAGGCAGCAGGGAGGGAGGTAGCAGGGAGACAAGCAGAGAGGCAGCAGGCAGGCAGAGAGGTAGGGAGGCAGCAGGGAGGCAGGGAGGTAGCAGGGAGACAAGCAGAGAGGTAGGGAGGCAGGGAGGTAGCAGGAAGACAAGCAGAGAGGGAGGGAGGGAGGGAGGTAGCAGGGAGACAAGCAGAGAGGTAGGGAGGCAGGGAGGTAGCAGGGAGACAAGCAGAGAGGTAGGGAGGGAGGGAGCAGGGAGACAAGCAGAGAGGTAGGGAGGCAGGGAGGCAGCAGGGAGGGAGGCAGAGTGGCAGCAGGCAGGCAGAGAGATAGGGAGGCAGCAGGCAGGGAGGGAGGGAAGCAGAAGAGAGGCAGCAGGGAGGTAGGCAGAGAGGCAGCAGGCATGGAGGGAGGCAGCAGGCCAGCAGGGAGGGAGGCAGCAGGGAGACAGGCAGAGAGGTAGGGAGGCAGTAGGCAGCAGGCAGGGAGGGAGGCAGTAGGCAGAGAGGTAGGGAGGCAGTAGGCAGAGAGGTAGGTAGGCAGTAGGCAGAGAGGTAGGGAGGCAGTAGGCAGAGAGGCAGGGATGCAGGGAGGTAGCAGGGAGACAAGCAGAGAGGCAGGGAGGGAGGTAGCAGGGAGACAAGCAGAGAGGCAGAGAGGCAGCAGGCAGGCAGAGAGGTAGGGAGGCAGCAGGGAGGGAGGCAGGGAGGTAGCAGGGAGACAAGCAGAGAGGTAGGGAGGCAGGGAGGTAGCAGGGAGACAAGCAGAGAGGTATGGAGGGAGGGAGGTAGCAGGGAGACAAGCAGAGAGGTAGGGAGGCAGGGAGGTAGCAGGGAGACAAGCAGAGAGGTAGGGAGGGAGGTAGCAGGGAGACAAGCAGAGAGGTAGGGAGGGAGGGAGGTAGCAGGGAGACAAGCAGAGAGGTAGGGAGGGAGGGAGGTAGCAGGGAGACAAGCAGAGAGGTAGGGAGGCAGGGAGGCAGCAGGGAGGGAGGCAGAGAGGCAGCGAGGCAGCAGGCAGGCAGAGAGGTAGGGAGGCAGCAGGGAGGGAGGTAGCAGGGAGACAAGCAGAGAGGTAGGGAGGCAGCAGGGAGGGAGGTAGCAGGGAGACAAGCAGAGAGGCAGCAGGCAGGCAGAGAGGTAGGGAGGCAGCAGGGAGGCAGGGAGGGTAGCAGGGAGACAAGCAGAGAGGTAGGGAGGCAGGGAGGTAGCAGGAAGACAAGCAGAGAGGGAGGGAGGGAGGGAGGTAGCAGGGAGACAAGCAGAGAGGTAGGGAGGCAGGGAGGTAGCAGGGAGACAAGCAGAGAGGTAGGGAGGGAGGTAGCAGGGAGACAAGCAGAGAGGTAGGGAGGCAGGGAGGCAGCAGGGAGGGAGGGAGGGAAGCAGAAGAGAGGCAGCAGGGAGGCAGGCAGAGAGGCAGCAGGCATGGAGGGAGGCAGCAGGCCAGCAGGGAGGGAGGCAGCAGGGAGACAGGCAGAGAGGTAGGGAGGCAGTAGGCAGCAGGCAGGGAGGGAGGCAGTAGGCAGAGAGGTAGGGAGGCAGTAGGCAGAGAGGTAGGTAGGCAGTAGGCAGAGAGGTAGGGAGGCAGGTGGCAGAGAGGTAGGGATGCAGGCAGGCAGCAGGCAGGGAGGGAGGCAGGCAGGCAGAGAGGCAGCAGGGAGGAAGGCAGAGAGGCAGGGAGGGATGGAGGCAGGCAGAGAGGGAGGCAGGCAGGTAGCAGAGGGAGGGAGGCAGGTAGGGAGGCAGCAGGCAGGGAGGGAGTCAGCAGGCCAGCAGGGAGGGAGGCAGCAGGGAGACAGGCAGAGAGGTAGGGAGGCAGTAGGCAGCAGGCAGGGAGGGAGGCAGTAGGCAGAGAGGTAGGGAGGCAGTAGGCAGAGAGGTAGGTAGGCAGTAGGCAGAGAGGTAGGGAGGCAGTAGGCAGAGAGGTAGGGATGCAGGGAGGGTAGCAGGGAGACAAGCAGAGAGGCAGGGAGGGAGGTAGCAGGGAGACAAGCAGAGAGGCAGAGAGGCAGCAGGCAGGCAGAGAGGTAGGGAGGCAGCAGGGAGGGAGGCAGGGAGGTAGCAGGGAGACAAGCAGAGAGGTAGGGAGGCAGGGAGGTAGCAGGGAGACAAGCAGAGAGGTATGGAGGGAGGGAGGTAGCAGGGAGACAAGCAGAGAGGTAGGGAGGCAGGGAGGGTAGCAGGGAGACAAGCAGAGAGGGAGGGAGGGAGGTAGCAGGGAGACAAGCAGAGAGGTAGGGAGGGAGGGAGGTAGCAGGGAGACAAGCAGAGAGGTAGGGAGGGAGGGAGGTAGCAGGGAGACAAGCAGAGAGGTAGGGAGGCAGGGAGGCAGCAGGGAGGGAGGCAGAGAGGCAGCGAGGCAGCAGGCAGGCAGAGAGGTAGGGAGGCAGCAGGGAGGGAGGTAGCAGGGAGACAAGCAGAGAGGTAGGGAGGCAGCAGGGAGGGAGGTAGCAGGGAGACAAGCAGAGAGGCAGCAGGCAGGCAGAGAGGTAGGGAGGCAGCAGGGAGGCAGGGAGGTAGCAGGGAGACAAGCAGAGAGGTAGGGAGGCAGGGAGGTAGCAGGAAGACAAGCAGAGAGGGAGGGAGGGAGGGAGGTAGCAGGGAGACAAGCAGAGAGGTAGGGAGGCAGGGAGGTAGCAGGGAGACAAGCAGAGAGGTAGGGAGGGAGGTAGCAGGGAGACAAGCAGAGAGGTAGGGAGGCAGGGAGGCAGCAGGGAGGGAGGCAGAGTGGCAGCAGGCAGGCAGAGAGATAGGGAGGCAGCAGGCAGGGAGGGAGGGAAGCAGAAGAGAGGCAGCAGGGAGGCAGGCAGAGAGGCAGCAGGCATGGAGGGAGGCAGCAGGCCAGCAGGGAGGGAGGCAGCAGGGAGACAGGCAGAGAGGTAGGGAGGCAGTAGGCAGCAGGCAGGGAGGGAGGCAGTAGGCAGAGAGGTAGGGAGGCAGTAGGCAGAGAGGTAGGTAGGCAGTAGGCAGAGAGGTAGGGAGGCAGTAGGCAGAGAGGTAGGGATGCAGGCAGGCAGCAGGCAGGGAGGGAGGCAGGCAGGCAGAGAGGCAGCAGGGAGGAAGGCAGAGAGGCAGGGAGGGATGGAGGCAGGCAGAGAGGGAGGCAGGCAGGTAGCAGAGGGAGGGAGGCAGGTAGGGAGGCAGCAGGCAGGGAGGGAGTCAGCAGGCAGGGAGGGAGTCAGAGAGGCAGCAGGGAGATAGGCAAAGAGGCAGCAGGCAGGCAGCAAGGGGGTAGGCAGGCAAAGAGGCAGCAGGCAGGGAGGCAGGCAGAGGCAGTAGGCAGGCAGCAAGGAGGCAGGCAGGCAGGCAGGAGGCAGGCAGGCAGCAGGGAGGCAGGCAGGCAGGCAGCTGGGAGGGAGGCAGGGAGGCAGGCAGACAAGCAGGCAATGAGGCAGCAGGGATTGGAGGGAGGCAGGGAGCTGTCTCTCTGTCTAGCCTCAGTAAAGCCTCAGTAAAGGTCACCTAAGCTGTCTCTCTCTCTAGCCTCAGAAAAAGTCACCTAAGCTGTCTCTCTCTCTAGCCTCAGTAAAGTTCACCTTAGCTGTCTCTCTCTCTAGCCTCAGTAAAGGTCACCTTAGCTGTCTCTCTCTCTAGCCTCAGTAAAGGTCACCTTAGCTGTCTCTCTCTCTAGCCTCAGTAAAGGTCACCTTAGGTGTCTCTCTCTCTAGCCTCAGTAAAGGTCACCTTAGCTGTCTCTCTCCAGCCTCAGTAAAGGTCACCTTAGCTGTCTCTCTCTCTAGCCTCAGTAAAAGTCACCTTAGCTGTCTCTCTCTCTAGCCTCAGTAAAGGTCACCATAGCTGTCTCTCTCTCCAGCTTCAGGATTATTGATCTAATGTAGGGAGGATGATTTATCTGATGGAAGGAGTTTTATTGATCTGATTGGGTGAGGATAATTGAGCTGATGGAGGGAGGATTATTGATCAGATAAAGGAGGATTATTGATTGGATTGAGGGAGATTTATTGATCTTTTGGAGAGAGGATTATTGATTTAATGGAGGGAGGATTATTGATCGGATGGAGAGAAGATTATTGATCTGATGCAGGGAGGATTATTGATCTGATGCAGGGAAGTTTATTGATCCGATAGAGGGAAGATTATTGATTTGATGGTTGGAGGATTATTGATTTGATGGAGGTAGGATTATTGATCTGATGTAGGGAGGATTATTGATCGGATAAAGGCGGATTATTGATTGGATTGAGGGAGGATTATTGATCCGATGGAAGGAGGATAGTTTATCTGATAGAGGGAAGATCATTGATCTGAAGGAGGGAGAATAATTGATAGATTTTGATATAGGATTATTGATTTGATGAAGGGAGGATTATTGATCGGATAGAGGGATGATTATTTATTTGATTGAGAGAGGATTATTGATTGGATGGAGGAGAAGAAAATTGATCTGATGGAGGGAGGATTATTGATCTAATGTAGGGAGGATTATTGACATAATGGAGACAGGATTATTGATCTGACGGAGACAGGATTATTAATCTGACGGGGGAGGATTATTGATCTGATGGAGAGAGGATTATTCATTTGACAGGGGGAGGATTATTGATCTGATGGAGAGATGATTATTGATCTGACGGAGGGAGGATTATTGATCTAATGTAGGGAGTATTATTGATCTGACGGAGGGAGGATTATCGATCTAATGGAGGGAGGATTATTGATCTGATGGAGAGAGGATTATTGATCTGACGGAGGGAGGATTATTGATCTGATGGAGAGATGATTATTGATCTGACGGAGGGAGAATTATCGATCTAATGGAGGGAGGATTATTGATCTGATGGAGGGAGGATTATTGATCTGATGGAGAGATGATTATTGATCTGGCGGAGGGAGGATTATCGATCTAATGGAGGGAGGATTATTGATCTGACGGAGGGAGGATTATCGATCTAATGGAGGGAGGATTATTGATCTGATGGAGAGAGGATTATTGATCTGATGGAGAGAGGATTATTGATCTGATGCAGGGAGGATTATTGATCTAATGGAGGGAGGATTATTAATCTGATGGAGGGAGGATTATTGATCTGTTGGAGTGAGGATTATTGATCTGATTGATAATTTTTGATCTAATGAGGATTATTGATCGGATGGAGGATTATTGATTTGATATATGGAGGATCATTGGTCCGATGGAGGTAGGATTATTGATCTGATGGAGGGAGGATTATTGATTTGATGGAGGGAGGATTATTGATTTGATGTTAGGAGGATTATTGTTCTAATGGGGGGATGATTATTGATCTGATGGAGGGAGGATTATTGATTTGATGTTAGGAGGATTATTGATCATATCAAATCAAATGTACAGTGCCTTGCGAAAGTATTCGGCCCCCTTGAACTTTGCGACCTTTTGCCACATTTCAGGCTTCAAACATAAAGATATAAAACTGTATTTTTTTGTGAAGAATCAACAACAAGTGGGACACAATCATGAAGTGGAACGACATTTATTGGATATTTCAAACTTTTTTAACAAATCAAAAACTGAAAAATTGGGCGTGCAAAATTATTCAGCCCCCTTAAGTTAATACTTTGTAGCGCCACCTTTTGCTGCGATTACAGCTGTAAGTCGCTTGGGGTATGTCTCTATCAGTTTTGCACATCGAGAGACTGAATTTTTTTCCCATTCCTCCTTGCAAAACAGCTCGAGCTCAGTGAGGTTGGATGGAGAGCATTTGTGAACAGCAGTTTTCAGTTCTTTCCACAGATTCTCGATTGGATTCAGGTCTGGACTTTGACTTGGCCATTCTAACACCTGGATATGTTTATTTTTGAACCATTCCATTGTAGATTTTGCTTTATGTTTTGGATCATTGTCTTGTTGGAAGACAAATCTCCGTCCCAGTCTCAGGTTTTTTGCAGACTCCATCAGGTTTTCTTCCAGAATGGTCCTGTATTTGGCTCCATCCATCTTCCCATCAATTTTAACCATCTTCCCTGTCCCTGCTGAAGAAAAGCAGGCCCAAACCATGATGCTGCCACCACCATGTTTGACAGTGGGGATGCTGTGTTCAGGGTGATGAGCTGTGTTGCTTTTACGCCAAACATAACGTTTTGCATTGTTGCCAAAAAGTTCAATTTTGGTTTCATCTGACCAGAGCACCTTCTTCCACATGTTTGGTGTGTCTCCCAGGTGGCTTGTGGCAAACTTTAAACAACACTTTTTATGGATATCTTTAAGAAATGGCTTTCTTCTTGCCACACTTCCATAAAGGCCAGATTTGTGCAATATGCGACTGATTGTTGTCCTATGGACAGAGTCTCCCACCTCAGCTGTAGATCTCTGCAGTTCATCCAGAGTGATCATGGGCCTCTTGGCTGCATCTCTGATCAGTCTTCTCCTTGTATGAGCTGAAAGTTTAGAGGGACGGCCAGGTCTTGGTAGATTTGCAGTGGTCTGATACTCCTTCCATTTCAATATTATCGCTTGCACAGTGCTCCTTGGGATGTTTAAAGCTTGGGAAATCTTTTTGTATCCAAATCCGGCTTTAAACTTCTTCACAACAGTATCTCGGACCTGCCTGGTGTGTTCCTTGTTCTTCATGATGCTCTCTGCGCTTTTAACGGACCTCTGAGACTATCACAGTGCAGGTGCATTTATACGGAGACTTGATTACACACAGGTGGATTGTATTTATCATCATTAGTTATTTAGGTCAACATTGGATCATTCAGAGATCCTCACTGAACTTCTGGAGAGAGTTTGCTGCACTGAAAGTAAAGGGGCTGAATAATTTTGCACGCCCAATTTTTCAGTTTTTGATTTGTTAAAAAAGTTTGAAATATCCAATAAATGTCGTTCCACTTCATGATTGTGTCCCACTTGTTATTGATTCTTCACAAAAAAATACAGTTTTATATCTTTATGTTTGAAGCCTGAAATGTGGCAAAAGGTCGCAAAGTTCAAGGGGGCCGAATACTTTCGCAAGGCACTGTATTTATATAGCCCTTCGTACATCAGCTGATATCTCCAAGTGCTGTACAGAAACCCAGCCTAAACCCCCAAACAGCAAGCAATGCAGGTGTAGAAGCACGGTGGCTAGGAAAAACTCCCTAGAAAGGCCAGAACCTAGGAAGAAGCGTAGAGAGGAACCAGGCTATGAGCGGCGGCCAGTCCTCTTCTGGCTGTGCCGGGTGGAGATTATAACAGAACATGGCCAAGAGGTTCAAATGTTCATAAATGACCAGCATGGTCAAATAATAATAATCACAGTAGTTGTCAAGGGTGCAGCAAGTCAGCACCTCAGGAGTAAATGTCAGTTGGCTGTTCATAGCCGATCATTCAGAGTATCTCTACCGCTCCTGCTGTCTCTAGAGAGTTGAAAAAGGCAGGTCTGGGACAGGTAGCACGATCGGATGGAGGGATGATTATAGATCTGATGGATTGGCCAAAACAACAATTGTTAATGTCAATGCGATATTATCATTGACTAAATCCAGTACATATTATCCAGGTCAGAGTCGTTGATAACTTACACTGCATATATTTAGCTCTTTAATTCATTATTTCATGCAGAAGAGTAAAAGTGAAAGAGTGAGATTAACATTTACTAAACCCCAGACTGTGGCACAGTACTACTGTACATACTATGTTTTCCTCTCTTTAATTCATTATTTCACCCAGAAGGGATTTTGTTTTACATTGTTGTCACGCCCTGATCTGTTTCACCTGTCTCTGTGCTTGTCTCCACCCCCCTCCAGGTGTCGCCCATCTCCACCCCCCTCCAGGTGTCACCCATCTCCACCCCCCTCCAGGTGTCGCCCATCTCCACCCCCCTACAGGTGTCGCCCATCTCCACCCCATTATCCCCTGTGTATTAACACCTGTGTTTTCTGTTCCTGTTGCCAGTTTGTCTTGTTTGTCAAGTTTTGTCCTGTCAGCTCCTGTCTTTTCCCAGCCTCTATTTCTTCTCGCCCTCCTGGTTTTTGACCCTTGCCGGTTCGGACCCTGAACCCGCCCGCCGGACCACTCTGCCTGATTTCGTTCTTGAGCCTGCCTGACCCCGACCTTGAGCCTGCCTGACCCCTGACCTTGAGCCTGCCTGACCCCCAACCTTGAGCCTGCCTGACCCCCAACCTTGAGCCTGCCTGACTCCCGACCTTGAGCCTGCCTGACCCCCAACCTTGAGCCTGCCTGACCCCCGACCTTGAGCCTGCCTGACCCCCGACCTTGAGCCTGCCTGACCCCGACCTTGAGCCTGCCTGACCCCCGACCTTGAGCCTGCCTGACCCCCGACCTTGAGCCTGCCTGCCCCTGACCTTGAGCCTGCCTGACCCCCGACCTTGAGCCTGCCTGACCCCCAACCTTGAGCCTGCCTGACCCCCGACCTTGAGCCTGCCTGACCCCCGACCTTGAGCCTGCCTGCCGTCCTGTACCTTTTCCCCTGTTGCTGTAATAAACATTGTTACTTCGACACGGTCTGCATCTGGGTCTTACCTTATCCTGATAACTATGTCAGGTACAGTATATCATTGTTGAGTTTGATATTTCATAAAACACAAGAGGGCATGAAGAACTGACCAATACTGTGTAGGATGTAATAAACAACCATTACAAACAGCTAAACAAAGTCCCCTGTCATGATAGTGCCTCTCAGCCATCATCTGTATGACATGTCTAAAACATTATAAATAACATAAAATTAAGGTGTACCATAAGTATTTGGAATGGAATTACATAGAAAAGACTCAAGGTATACTGTATGGCGTATACCGTAAGTCTTTAGTAAATCATTCCGTTTGTGGGATTAAATTCTGTCTACAATAAATTCATCCCAGGACTCACCCCTCCCGGTGGAATTGAAAAGGATTGTCTGCAATGTATCTACACATGATGACCTCTAACCCTAAACATAATCTAGACATGATGACCTCTAACTCTAATCTACACATGATGACCTCTAACCCTAAACATAATCTACACATGATGACCTCTAACCCTAAACCTAATCTAGACATGATGACATCTAACCCTAAACCTAATCTAGACATGATGACCTCTAACCCTAATCTAGACATGATGACCTCTAACCCTAATCTACATATGTTGGCCTCTAAACCCTAAACCTAATCTACACATGATGACCTCTAACACTAAACCTAATCTAGACATGATGACCTCTAACCCTAATCTACACATGATGACCTCTAAACCTAATCTACACGTGGCACATGTCTACATGTGACGTCCTCTAACCCTCTAACCCTAATCTAGACATGATGATCTCTAACACTAATCTAGACATGATGTCCTCTAACCCTAACCCTAATCTTGACATGATGTCCTCTAACCCTAACCCTAATCTAGACATGATGTCCTCTAATCCTAACCCTAGTCTAGACATGATGTCTTCTAATCCTAATCTAGACATGATGTCCTCTAACCCTAATCTAGACATGATGTCCTCTAACCCTAATCTAGTCATGATGTCTCCTAACCCTAATATAGACATGATGTCTTCTAACCCTAATCTAGACATGATGTCCTCTAACCCTAATCTAGACATGATGTTCTCTAACCCTAATCTAGACATGATGTTCTCTAACTCTAATCTAGACATGATGTTCTCTAACCCTAATCTAGCCATGATGTTCTCTAACTCTAATCTAGACATGATGTTCTCTAACCCTTATCTAGACATGATGTCTTCTAACCCTAATCTAGACATGATGTCCTCTAATCCTAACCCTAATCTAGACATGATGTCTTCTAATCCTAATCTAGACATGATGTCTTCTAACCCTAATCTAGACATGATGTCTTCTAACCCTAATCTAGACATGATGTCTTCTAACCCTAATCTAGACATGATGTCCTCTAATCCTAACCCTAATCTAGACATGATGTCTTCTAATCCTAATCTAGACATGATGTCTTCTAACCCTAATCTAGACATGATGTCTTCTAACCCTAATCCAGACATGATGTTCTTTAACCCTAATCTAGACATGATGTTCTCTAACCCTAATCTAGACATGATGTCTTCTAACCCTAATCTAGACATGATGTTGTCTAACCCTAACCCTAATCTAGACAATGTTCTCTAACCCTAACCTTACTCTAGACATGATGTCCTCTAACCCTAATCTAGACATGATGTTCTCTAACTCTAATCTAGACATGATGTCCTCTAACCCTAATCTAGACATGATGTCCTCTAACCCTAATCTAGACATGATGTTCTCTAACACTAATCTAGACATGATGTTCTCTAACCCTAACCCTAATCTACACAGGATGTCCTCTAACACTAATCTAGACATGATGTTCTCTAACCCTAACCCTATTGTAGATGTGACGATATCTTGTCCTGCTCATCCCTTCTGTTCCCAAGCGACTAGTCTCATCTCTGCTGATCTCTTGCTTAGGGAAAACAACACACATACACTGATTAAGAATTCAACCCTGTGGCTTCCCCTCATTGGCCAGTCAATAACTCATGGTGAGTTCAACATATGGCCAGGTCAACATGTGGCCAGTCAATTACTCATGGTGAGTTCAACATGTGGCCAGGTCAACATGTGGCCAGTCAATTACTCATGGGGAGTTCAACATGTGGCCAGTTCAACATGTGGCCAGTCCAACATATGGCCAGGTCAACATGTGGCCAGGTCAACATGTGGCCAGGTCAACATGTGGTGAAGTCAACATGTGGCCAGTTCAACATGTGGCCAGGTCAACATGTGGCCAGTTCAACATGTGGTCAGGTCAACATGTGGCCAGTTCAACATACGGCCAGGTCAACATATGGCCAGGTCAACATGTGGTCAGGTCAACATGTGGCCAGTTCAACATGTGGTCAGGTCAACATGTGGCCAGGTCAACATGTGGTCAGGTCAACATGTGGCCAGTTCAACATGTGGTCAGGTCAACATGTGGCCTGGTCAACATATGGCCAGTTCAACATACGGCCAGGTCAACATATGGCCAGGTCAACATGTTGCCAGGTCAACATGTGGCCAGTTCAACATGTGGTCAGGTCAACATGTGGCCAGGTCAACATGTGGCCAGTTCAACATGTGGCCAGGTCAGCATGTGGTCAGGTCAACATGTGGCCAGTTCAACATGTGGCCAGGTCAACATGTGGCCAGGTCAACATGTGGTCAGGTCAACATGTGGCCAGGTCAACATGTGGCCAGTTCAACATACGGCCAGGTCAACATATGGCCAGGTCAACATGTTGCCAGGTCAACATGTGGCCAGTTCAACATGTGGTCAGGTCAACATGTGGCCAGTTCAACATGTGGTCAGGTCAACATACGGCCAGTTCAACATGTGGCCAGTTCAACATGTGGCCAGGTCAACATACAGCCAGGTCAACATATGGCCAGGTCAACATACGGCCAGGTCAACATATGGCCAGGTAAACATGTGGCCAGTTCATCATGTGGCCGGGTAAACATGTGGCCAGGTCAACATGTGGCCAGGTCAACATGTGGCCAGTTCAACATGTGGCCAGGTCAACATGTGGCCAGGTCAACATGTGGCCAGGTCAACATGTGGTGAAGTCAACATGTGGCCAGTTCAACATGTGGCCAGGTCAACATGTGGCCAGTTCAACATGTGGCCAGGTCAACATACAGCCAGGTCAACATATGGCCAGGTCAACATACGGCCAGGTCAACATATGGCCAGGTAAACATGTGGCCAGTTCATCATGTGGCCGGGTAAACATGTGGCCAGGTCAACATGTGGCCAGGTCAACATGTGGCCAGTTCAACATGTGGCCAGGTCAACATGTGGCCAGGTCAACATGTGGCCAGGTCAACATGTGGTGAAGTCAACATGTGGCCAGTTCAACATGTGGCCAGGTCAACATGTGGCCAGTTCAACATGTGGTCAGGTCAACATGTGGCCAGTTCAACATACGGCCAGGTCAACATATGGCCAGGTCAACATGTGGCCAGTTCAACATCTGGCCAGTTCAACATGTGGCCAGTTCAACATGTGGCCAGTTCAACATGTGGCCAGTTCAACATGTGGCCAGGTCAACATGTGGCCAGGTCAACATACGGCCAGGTAAACATATGGCCAGTTCAACATGTGGCCAGGTCAACATGTGGCCAGGTCAACATGTGGCCAGGTCAACATGTGGCCAGGTCAACATGTGGCCAGGTCAAAACAACAATTCCAGTGTGTATTGAAATAGACTTTCTCAGAATGAGATAAAGGGTCAGGTTGTTTGGTGTGTGTGTGTGTGCATGTGGGCATGTGCATGTCTGTGTGTGTGCGTGCGTGTGTACATGTGTGGTCCTGTGACTGAGTACGTGTGTGTCCGCTGTGTCTGAGGTGACAGAAATAGCAGATACTTCCTCACTCTAGCTTAACCAATCACAGAGGAGGAACATAGAATGATTACCATGGCAACCCGGTCCTCAGACAGACTCCCATTCGCTCTCTCTCTCTCTCTCTCCCTCCCTCTCTCTCTCTCTTTCTGTCTACTCAAATCACATGTGCCAAATACAACAGGTGTAGACTTTAATGAGAAATTCTTACTTACAAGCGCTTTTCAACGATACAGTTAAACAAGAAACAAGTTAAATAGTAACACAAGAGGAATTAAAATACACAAGAATGATGCTATATTCACCTTGGATTGTAAACTGTCATGGTCAAAACATATAGATTTAATGAGTGTAAAGATGGGGAGAGGTCTGTCCGTAATAAAGAGATGTTCTGACACACTCCAAAAAGCAAGTCCTTCAGGCTCTAGTGTTATCTTACCTTGATTATTATTATTCTGTCATGTAGTCAAGTGCTTCAAGGAAAGACCTAAACTCAGCAAAAAAAGAAACGTCCTTTTTTCAGGACCCTGTCTTTCAAAGATAATTCGTAAAAATCCAAATACCTTCACAGATCTTCATTGTGAAGGGTTTAAACACTGTTTCCCATGCTTGTTCAATGAGCCATAAACAATTAATGAACATGCACCTGTGGAACGGTCGTTATGACACTAACAGCTTACAGACGGTAGGCAACTATGGTCACAGTTATGAAAACGTAGGACACTGAAGAGGCCTTTCTACTGACTCTGAAAAACACCAAAAGAAAGATGCCCAGACTGTCCGCAATAGGCTGAGAGAGACTGGACTGAGGGCTTGTAGGCCTGTTATAAGGCAGGTCTTCACCAGACATCACCGGACATCACCGGCAACAACGTCTCCTATGGCCACGTCTGGCTTGTAGGCCTGTTATAAGGCAGGTCTTCACCAGACATCACCGGCAACAACGTCTCCTATGGGTACAAACCAACCGTTGCTGGACAAGACACGACTGGCAAAAAGTGCTCTTCACTGATGCGGTTTGGTTCGCGTTTATTGTCGAAGGAATGAGCGTTACACCGAGGCCTGTACTCTGGAGTGGGATCGATTTGGAGGTGAAGAGTCCATCATGGTCTGGGGCGGTGTGTCACAGCATCATCGGACTGAGCTTGTTGTCACTGCAGGCAATCTCAACGCTGTGCGTTACAGGGAAGACATCCTCCTTCCTCATGTGGTACCCTTCCTGCAGGCTCATCTTGACATGACTCTCCAGCATCACAATGCCACCAGCCATACTGCTCATTCTGTGTGTGATTTCCTGCAAGACAGGAACGTCCGTGTTCTGCCATGGCCAGCGAAGAGCCCCGATCTCAATCCCATTGAGCACGTCTGAGACCTGTTGGATCAGACGGTGAGGGCTAGGGCAGAACACGGACGTTCCTGTCCTGCAGGCTCATCTTGACATGACTCTCCAGCATCACAATGCCACCAGCCATACTGCTCATTCTGTGTGTGATTTCCTGCAAGACAGGAACGTCCGTGTTCTGCCATGGCCAGCGAAGAGCCCCGATCTCAATCCCATTGAGCACGTCTGAGACCTGTTGGATCAGACGGTGAGGGCTAGGGCCATTCCCCCCCAGAAATCTCCGGGAACTTGCAGGTTCCTTGGTGGAAGTGTGGGGTAACATCTAATAGCAAGAACTGGTAAATCTGGTGCAGTCCATGAGGAGGAGATGCACTGCAGTACTTAATGCAGCTGGTGGCCACACCAGACACTGACTGTTACTTAACGCCCCCCCCCCCTTTGTCGAGGGACACATTATTCAATTTCAGTTAGTCACATGTCTGTGGAACTTGTTGAGTTTATGTCTCAGTTGTTGAATCTTGTTACGTTCATACAAATATTTACCCATGTTTAGTTTGCTGAAAATAAATGTAGTTGACAGTGAGAGGACGTTTAGTTACGCTGCAGCTGGTCCAGAACAGAGCGGCAACGTCTTGCTCTTCATTGTAATCAGAGGGCTGATTATAAATACTATGCTGCCAGTCTCTCTTGGTTAAGAGTTGAGGAGTGACTGACTACATCACTTCTTCTTACAGTATTATGCAGACCCATTGTTGCATGGAACTCCCTTCCATCTCATATTGCTGAAAGGAACAGCAAACCTGGTTTCAAAAAACAGATAAAGCAACACCTCACGGCACAACGCCTCTCCCCTATTTGACCTACATAGTTTGTGTGTACTCATGTATTGATAAGTAGGCTATTTGTTCCTTTTTATAAATTGATATTGATATATTCTGTCCTTGAGCTGTTCTTGTCTATTGATGTTCTGTATTATGTCATTCTGTATTATGTTTCATGTTTTGTGTTCTGTTTCCTAGGAAGAGTAGCTGCTGCTTTCGCAAAACAGCTAATGGGGATCCTGATAAAATACCAGATACCAAATAACAAAGTAGTGCAGCCTCGTCAGTGTTGGAATGTCGTGGAGGGACGCACAGATGATGTCACAGAGCCGATTGAGATCCCCTTGTAAAAGATAGAAAATGCATACAGTATGGAGAGATGCACATACAGTACTAGTCTAAAGTTTGAACACACCTACTCATTCAAGGGTTTTTCTTTCTTTTTACTATTTTCTATATTGTAGAATAATAGTGAAGACATCAAAACTATTTTTTATTTTTATTTAACTAGGCAAGTCAGTTAAGAATAAATTCTTATTTTCAATGACGGCCTAGGAACAGTGGTTTTAACTACCTTGTTCAGGGGCCTGAACGACAGATTTTTACCTTGTAGCTAGGGGATTCAATCTTGTAACCCTTTGGTTACTAGTCCAACGCTCTAACCATTAGGCTACCTGCTACCCCATGGAATCATGTAGTAACCAAAAAAGTGTTAAAACAATCTAAATATATTTTATATTTGAGATTCTTCAAAGTTGCCACTCAATGCTTTTATAACAGCTTCGCACACTCTTGGCATTCTCTCAACCAGCTTCACCTGGAATGCTTTTCCAACAGTCTTGAAGGAGTTCCCACATACGCTGAGCACTTGTTGGCTGCTTTTCCTTCACTCTGCGGTCCAACTCATCCCAAACCATCTCAATATGGTTGAGGTCGGGTGATTGTGGAGGCCTGGCCATCTTGATGCAGCACTCCGTCCCTCTCCTTCTTGGTCAAATAGCCCTTACACAGCCTCGAGGTGTGTAGGGTCATTTTCCTGTTGAAAACAAATGATAGTCCCACTAAGCTCGAACCAGAATTCTAAATAAACAAAAGACATAGTCACATGCAATGCACCCCCACACAATCACACCTCCTCCTCCATGCTTCACGGTGGGAACCACACAATCAAAGATAATCCGTTCACCTACTCTGCGTCTCACAAAAACACAATGGTTGGAAACAAAAACATCCAATTTGGACTCATCAGACTAGACAGATTCGGTCTAATGTCCATCGCTCGTGTTTCTTGGCCCAAGCAAGTCTCTTCTTGTTATTTATGTCCTTTAGCAGTGGTTTATTTTCTGCAATTTGACAATGAAGGCCTGATTTGTGCAGTCTGCTCTGAACAGTTGATGCTGAGATGCGACGTGGTAAGGTTGGATCCAGGTGCAGAGAAGAGACCAGACGAGGAATCCGCTGTTAAGAATAAACAGAATACTTTAGTGAGAAAAGGTAGCCGCAGGATCACAGTACACATGAAAAAACAACAAACACTAAGTCTCGAAAACTCCCTCAGTCAACAATTCAAGCTTCTGCATAGAACAGAAAACACAATGAGTAAATTGGAAACACCTGAATGTCGTTAATGTCTCTAGGACAGTCTCTGCCGCTCGCTGGTGACAGGTGGAATCATGACAGTACCCCCCCCCCCCCCCCCCCCTTCTAGGAGCGGCTCCAGACGCGGAGCCAGGGAGACCACCAAGTAGTTGGTTGAAGTCCTGGATCCAGGATGTCCCGGGCAGGCACCCACGCCCGCTCCTCAGGGCCATAGCCCTCCCAGTCCACCAGGTACTGCAGGTTGCCTCGGATCCGATGAGCCTCCAGCAGACGCTGGACAGTGTAGGCCATGTGACCATCAACAAGTCGAGGGGACGGAGGGGCTGGTGGGGAGAGGGAAGGGACTGGTCCTTACCAGCTTGAGATGGTAGACATGGAAGGATGGACAGACCCTCATAGACCTGGGAAGCTGGAGACGATAGGTGACTGGGTTGATGCGACTCGGATCTTGAATGGTCCTATGTAGCCTGGAGCGAGCTTCTGCGAGTCCACCTTTAAGGGAAGATCACGGGTGGACAGCCACACCCATTGACCTGGTCAGAGGAGCCGAAGAGGCCTTCGGTGCCGGTTTGCCTGGTGTTGGTGTCGGGCAGTGGAGCGGAGCAAGGATGATTGCACTCTGATCCAGGTGGGGCGACATTGCTGAATAAATGCCTCGGCTGATGGCACCCACACTTCGGCCTCTTGTTCAGGAGAAAGGGAGGGGGCCAAACAGACACTTGAACGTTGACAGTCCAGTGGACGAGTTCGGCAGTGTGTTGTGAGCATACTCCACCCACACGAGGAACTTGCTCCAGCTGCTGGCCTGGGTGGAGATGAAATAGCGGAGGAACTTCTACAGATCCTGGTTGGCCCGCTCAGTTTGCCCATTCGACTGTGGGTGGAACCCAGAGGAGAGACTCACCGATGCCCCTAACAGGGAGCAGAAGGCTTTCCAATACCGTGCGACAAACTGGGGCACACGATCCGAGACAATGACCTGGGGAAGTCCGTGTAGACGATAGGCATGGGTAACCATGAGATCAGTGATTTTTTATTTTTATTTAAATGCATTCCAGGTGACTACCTCATGAAGCTGGTTGAGAGAATGCCAAGAGCATGCAAAACTGTCATCAAGGCAATGGGTGGCTACTTTCAAGAATCTCGAATATAATATATATTTTGATTTGTTTATTTGGTTACTACATTATTCCATATGTGTTATTTCATAGGTTGGATGTCTTCACTATTATTCTACAATGTAGAAAATAGTCAAATTCAAGAAAAACCCTTGAATGAGTAGGTGTGTCCAAACTTTTGACTGGTACAGTATATATAATACCAGTCATTAAAGAGACAGAGACATATAAAGAGCAATCAAACCTACAGTGCATAGCTCCTTATTAAAGGAATAGTCCGCCACTATTTCTGCGTTGAACAACTGTTGCCAGAGTTGCAAAACAGGTAATATTATCATTGAACATCGGGAGGCTTACCTCTGATTATATTCTTTGTCATCAACAACCCCTGGGTACAATACAGTAGTATGATCATCATTACCCCTGGGTACAGTACAGTAGTATGATCATCATAACCCCTGGGTACAGTACAGTAGTATGATCATTATTACCCCTGGGTACAGTAGAGTAGTATGCTCATCATTACCCCTGTGTACAGTACAGTAGTATGATCATCATAACCCCTGGGTACAGTACAGTAGTATGATCATCATTACCCCTGGGTACAGTACAGTAGTATGATCATCATTACCCCTGGGTACAGACAGTACTGTAGTATGATCATCATAACCCATGGGCACAGTACAGTAGTATGATCATCATTACCCCTGGGTACAGTACTGTAGTATGATCATCATTACTCCTGGGTACAGTACTGTAGTATGATCATCATAACCCCTGGGTACAGCACTGTAGTATGATCATCATAACCCCTGGGTACAGCACTGTAGTATGATCATCATAACCCCTGGGTACAGTACTGTAGTATGATCATCAAAAACCCTGGGTACAGTACAGTAGTATGATCATCATTACCCCTGGGTACAGTACTGTAGTATGATCATCATAACTCCTGGGTACAGTACTGTAGTATGATCATCATTGCCCCTGGGTACAGTACTGTAGTATGATCATCATTACCCCTGGGTACAGACAGTACTGTAGTATGATCATCATTACCCCTGGGTACAGACAGTACTGTAGTATGATCATCATAACCCCTGGGTACAGTACAGTAGTATGATCATCATTACCACTGGGTACAGTACAGTAGTATGATCATCATTACTCCTGGGTACAGTACTGTAGTATGATCATCATAACCCCTGGGTACAGTACTGCAGTGTGATCATCATAACCCCTGGGTACAGCACTGTAGTATGATCATCATAACCCCTGGGTACAGTACTGTAGTATGATCATCAATAACCCCTGGGTACAGTACAGTAGTATGATCATCATTACCCCTGGGTACAGTACAGTAGTATGATCAGCATAACCCCTGGGTACAGTACAGTAGTATGATCATCATTACCCCTGGGTACAGTACTGTAGTATGATCATCATAACCACTGGGTACAGACAGTACAGTAGTGTGATCATCATAACCCCTGGGTACAGACAGTACTGTAGTATGATCATCATTACCCCTGGGTACAGTACAGCAGTATGATCATCATAATCCCTGGGTACAGTACAGTAGTATGATCATCATTACCCCTGGGTACAGACAGTACAGTAGTATGATCATCATAATCCCTGGGTACAGTACAGTAGTATGATCATCATTACCCCTGGGTACAGACAGTACAGTAGTGTGATCATCATAACCCCTGGGTACAGTACTGTAGTATGATCATCATAACCACTGGGTACAGTACAGTAGTATGATCATCATAACCCCTGGGTACAGTACTGTAGTATGATCATCATAACTCCTGGGTACAGTACAGTAGTATGACCATCATAACCCCTGGGTACAGTACTGTAGTATTATCATCATTACCCCTGGGTACAGAACAGTAGTATGATCATCATAACCCCTGGGTACAGTACAGTAGTATGATCATCATTACCCCTGGGTACAGTACTGTAGTATGATCATCATTACCCCTGGGTACAGACAGTACTGTAGTATGATCATCATAACCCCTGGGTACAGTACAGTAGTATGATCATCATTACCACTGGGTACAGTACAGTAGTATGATCATCATTACTCCTGGGTACAGTACTGTAGTATGATCATCATAACCCCTGGGTACAGTACTGCAGTGTGATCATCATAACCCCTGGGTACAGCACTGTAGTATGATCATCATAACCCCTGGGTACAGTACTGTAGTATGATCATCAATAACCCCTGGGTACAGTACAGTAGTATGATCATCATTACCCCTGGGTACAGTACAGTAGTATGATCAGCATAACCCCTGGGTACAGTACAGTAGTATTATCATCATTACCCCTGGGTACAGTACAGTAGTATGATCATCATTATCCCTGGGTACAGTACTGTAGTATGATCATCATAGCCACTGGGTACAGACAGTACTGTAGTATGATCATCATAACCCCTGGGTACAGTACAGTAGTATGATCATCATTACCACTGGGTACAGTACAGTAGTATGATAATCATAACCCCTGGGTACAGTACTGCAGTGTGATCATCATAACCCCTGGGTACAGCACTGTGGTATGATCATCATAACCCCTGGGTACAGTACTGTAGTATGATCATCAATAACCCCTGGGTACAGTACAGTAGTATGATCATCATTACCCCTGGGTACAATACAGTAGTATGATCAGCATAACCCCTGGGTACAGACAGTACTGTAGTATGATCATCATTACCCCTGGGTACAGTACAGTAGTATGATCAGCATAACCCCTGGGTACAGTACAGTAGTATTATCATCATTACCCCTGGGTACAGTACAGTAGTATGATCATCATTATCCCTGGGTACAGTACTGTAGTATGATCATCATAGCCACTGGGTACAGACAGTACTGTAGTATGATCATCATAACCCCTGGGTACAGTACAGTAGTATGATCATCATTACCACTGGGTACAGTACAGTAGTATGATAATCATAACCCCTGGGTACAGTACTGCAGTGTGATCATCATAACCCCTGGGTACAGCACTGTGGTATGATCATCATAACCCCTGGGTACAGTACTGTAGTATGATCATCAATAACCCCTGGGTACAGTACAGTAGTATGATCATCATTACCCCTGGGTACAATACAGTAGTATGATCAGCATAACCCCTGGGTACAGACAGTACTGTAGTATTATCATCATAACCCCTGGGTACAGTACAGTAGTATTATCATCATAACCCCTGGGTACAGTACAGTAGTATGATCATCATTACCCCTGGGTACAGACAGTACTGTAGTATGATCATCATTACCCCTGGGTACAGACAGTACTGTAGTATGATCATCATAACCCCTGGGTACAGACAGTACTGTAGTATGATCATCATTACCCCTGGGTACAGACAGTACTGTAGTATGATCATCATAACCCCTGGGTACAGACAGTACTGTAGTATGATCATCATAACCCCTGGGTACAGACAGTACTGTAGTATGATCATCATAACCCCTGGGTACAGACAGTACTGTAGTATGATCATCATTACCCCTGGGTACAGTACAGTAGTATGATCATCATAACCCCTGGGTACAGTACAGTAGTATGATCATCATAACCCCTGGGTACAGTACTGTAGTATGATCATCATTACCCCTGGGTACAGTACAGTAGTATGATCATCATAACCCCTGGGTACAGTACTGTAGTATGATCATCATTACCCCTGGGTACAGCACTGTAGTATGATCATCATTACCCCTGGGTACAGTACAGTAGTATGATCATCATAACCCCTGGGTACAGTACAGTAGTATGATCATCATAACCCCTGGGTACAGACAGTACAGTAGTATTATCATCATAACCCCTGGGTACAGACAGTACAGTAGTATGATCATCATTACCCCTGGGTACAGACAGTACAGTAGTATGATCATCATTACCCCTGGGTACAGTACAGTAGTATGATCATCATTACCCCTGGGTACAGACAGTACAGTAGTATGATCATCATAACCCCTGGGTACAGTACAGTAGTATGATCATCATAACCCCTGGGTACAGACAGTACAGTAGTATTATCATCATAACCCCTGGGTACAGACAGTACAGTAGTATGATCATCATTACCCCTGGGTACAGACAGTACAGTAGTATGATCATCATTACCCCTGGGTACAGTACAGTAGTATGATCATCATAACCCCTGGGTACAGACAGTACTGTAGTATTATCATCATAACCCCTGGGTACAGACAGTACTGTAGTATGATCATCATAACCCCTGGGTACAGACAGTACTGTAGTATGATCATCATTACCCCTGGGTACAGTACAGTAGTATGATCATCATAACCCCTGGGTACAGTACAGTAGTATGATCATCATAACCCCTGGGTACAGTACTGTAGTATGATCATCATTACCCCTGGGTACAGTACAGTAGTATGATCATCATAACCCCTGGGTACAGTACTGTAGTATGATCATCATTACCCCTGGGTACAGCACTGTAGTATGATCATCATTACCCCTGGGTACAGTACAGTAGTATGATCATCATAACCCCTGGGTACAGTACAGTAGTATGATCATCATAACCCCTGGGTACAGACAGTACAGTAGTATTATCATCATAACCCCTGGGTACAGACAGTACAGTAGTATGATCATCATTACCCCTGGGTACAGACAGTACAGTAGTATGATCATCATTACCCCTGGGTACAGTACAGTAGTATGATCATCATTACCCCTGGGTACAGACAGTACAGTAGTATGATCATCATAACCCCTGGGTACAGTACAGTAGTATGATCATCATAACCCCTGGGTACAGACAGTACAGTAGTATTATCATCATAACCCCTGAGTACAGACAGTACAGTAGTATGATCATCATTACCCCTGGGTACAGTACAGTAGTATGATCATCATTACCCCTGGGTACAGTACAGGAGTATGATCATCATTACCCCTGGGTACAGTACAGGAGTATGATCATCATTACCCCTGGGTACAGTAGAGTAGTATGATCATCATTACCCCTGGGTACAGTAGAGTAGTATGATCATCATTACCCCTGGGTACAGTACAGGAGTATGATCATCATTACCCCTGGGTACAGTACAGGAGTATGATCATCATTACCCCTGGGTACAGTACAGTAGTATGATCATCATTACCCCTGGGTACAGTACTGTAGTATGATCATCATTACCCCTGGGTACAGTACAGTAGTATTATCATCATTACCCCTGGGTACAGTACAGTAGTATTATCATCATTACCCCTGGGTACAGTACAGTAGTATGATCATCATTACCCCTGGGTACAGTACAGTAGTATGATCATCATTACCCCTGGGTACAGTACAGTAGTGTGATCATCATTGAGTTTGATTTTGAGTGTATTTATATTTTTACAGGGACAGTGCACATTAATCAACATTTCAGTAAAAGTGCCGGTTTTAGCCAACCGGCTAATTTTCAACCGCAGTCCCTGGGCAGGTTATTAAAAACAATTACAATATAGACAATAGCAACATAGAACAAGCAAGACATAGCATACAGACAGAGCAACATAGGACAAGCAAGACGTAGCATACAGACAGAGCAGCATAAAACAAAAAGCAGCAAGACAAAATTCATAAAAGCAACAAAGTGTTTCCACACCTCACAAGCTACAGACAACAGACAACATGGAGTGGCAACACACAGCTAGGGACCATGTTCACAAATCTGATTGACCTTTAGCCATGTCTTCAAGCATTTTGTGAAAGTGTGATATGTGGTGCAGTTATGTGTGTCTGATGGCAGTGTATTCCAGACATGGGAAGCTCTCACAGGGAATGCAGATTTACTAAAGGTGCTTTTCCTTAGGGGAACTATAGTCACCTCTCATGGCAGACCTTGTGGATCTGCTGCCATATGTCTGGGTTTTCTGTTTAACAAAAATATTGAGTGGAGGGGGAGCCAGGCCATTGAGGATCTTGAATACAAGACATGCGTCGGTGTATTGCACAAGATTTTCCCAACTCAAGAGCTCATGCTTTCTAAGGATGTGACAATGATGATGGCTATTGGGCTTCCTATCAAGCACTTTGAGAGCCTGTTTGTAGCCAGACTGAATAGGTTTTAATGTTGTACAGCAAGCTTGGGCCCAACTAGTCAAGCAGTATGTTAAGTGGGGGAGTATCATAGATTTGAAGTACAGTTTTGCTACCTCTGTAGTCAAACAATTTCGTATAAATCGGAAATTAGCTAGGTTGAATTTGGTTATTTGAATGACCTTTTTCACATGCTTTTTAAAAGAGAGGTTGGAATCAAGTATGATGCCAAGGTACTTAAAATCGGATACCACCTGGAGCTTCTCCCCTGACACATAGACATCTGGCTCAGTAGCATCTGTTGCCCTCTTTGTGAAGAACATGCAAACAGTTTTTTTCACATTGAGATGCAAACACGAGTCACTGAGCCACTTTGTAACCTGGACCATTACAGTAGTGAGTTCTTGTGCAGCTTGTTGTTTGCTCTTTGCATGCACATATATCACTGTATCATCTGCATACATTTGAACTTCAGACCCAGTACAGACAGAAGGCAGATCATTAATGTACAGGCTGAACAGGAGGGGCCCCAGTATTGACCCTTGGGGCACGCCCACATCATAGCTACGAGTGGGCGACAGCTCATTGCTCACTCTGACACACTGAGTTCTGCCTTCAAGGTATGATTTCATCCATCTCAAGGCATCAGGGGAAAAGTTGAACTTGGACAATTTTGTGATGAGAATCTCATGGTTAACAGTATCAAAAGCCTTCCTTAGGTCCAGAAACACAGCCCCAACAGCACCCCCTTTGTCCATCTTGGACTTCACATTTTCCAGAAGAAAGCAGTTGGCCGTTTCTGTGGAGTGTTTCGCTCTGAAGCCAAACTGCATGGAGTGTAATGTGAAGGGGCTGTTGTTGAGGTGGGCAATCAGTTGTTCTGCTACACACTTTTCAACAACCTTTGACACCACAGGTAATATACTAATGGGCCTGTAGTTACTCACGTTAGCAGGGTCTCCTGATTTAAAGATGGCCGTTATTATGGCCGACTTCCATACCCTTGGAAACACACCGAGACCAATAGATGTGTTGGTGACCTTAGTAATGGGGCCAATGAGTGACTCTTTGTAGTTTTTAAGAAAGGTAGAGTCCATCCCAAACACATCTTTGGCTTTAGAGTTCTTTAGTGAGCTAATCACCTTGTTCACCTTTGACTCAGAAACCTCCCTTATGATGAAGACAGGTTGAGTGTCATTCACTAGCACTGAGCCCAAGAAACAAGTGGAGGGGTTCTGTGTCAGTACCCTGACAGAGTCAATAAAGTAGGAATTGAAGGCTATTGCTATTTCGACTGCATCCTGTGTTAGATTGTTATTCACCATGATTTCTAGTCTTTTTGCAGTGTTACTATGGTCTTTCCCTGTTAACTTTTTTAGATTCTCCCATATCAATTTAGAATTTCCCTTTGCTTCACCAATTATGTTAATAAAAAAGTTTGCCTTGGCCTGTCTGATTTCTTTCATCACCTTATTTCTCAACATGGTAAACCTACGTCTGTCATGCTCTAATTTAGATTTTAGGGCTATTTTTAGAGCATAATCTCGTTCTTTCATCAATTTCCAGATTTCTCCATTTAGCCAAGGAAGAGTGCTCTTTTGGCCAGGTTTGGATTTGATTTTCTTTAGGAAGCCATTTATTGTAGTCTGGATTGTGGATAGAAAAACCTGACTATCAGCTTCCACATCTGTATAGGACAAGAGATCATTCCAGTTTATTCCCTTAATTGCTTTTTCAAAATTATTTAATTCACTCTTAGGTATTCTGAGTTGATCCGGCTTTCTAACAGTAGAGAGGTTAAACCTGCTCTTAGACAGCTTTCTGGCTATAAGTGTCAGATTATGATCAGACAGCCCAGTAACCATATTGAATGATTTAGTCACTATCTCTGGTTTATTACTGAACACCAAATCAATCTGTGTTTTAGAGCAACACGTCACCCTGGTTGGCCCTTTAACTAGCTGTGTAAGGTCAAAGGTATTAGTGATCCGTTTGAGGGTTTTCCTACAACACTTGTCTTCATAATTAATGTTAAAATCTCCCATTAAGATGACCTCTTTCCCAAAATCACATTCCCTAAGCATGGTATTAAACTGATCAAAAAACACACTTTTGGTGGAAGGTGGCCTATACATTCCAATGAGGGTAAAAGACATTTGGGGAGACAGTGTAACGTTCAGGCCGATACATTCTAGTTCATTATCACATGACCACTCAATTTGTTTACATCGGATATGTTCTTTAATGTAAATCATCACACCCCCTCCTCTTCCCTCAATCCTGTCTCTCCTGAAAACATTGTAGCCAGGCACAACCAAAGCAGCACATAGAGAGTGTTTATGGAGCCATGTCTCTGAGAGGCAGAGAAAGTCAAGGTTGGAGTCTGTGAGTAGATGTTGAATTTGATCAATTTTTGGAATGACACTACGAATGTTCAAGTGCCCCCCTAGTAGTCCCTTGGGCTTAGCTCGTGGGTCCCAGATGACTCGAGAGTGATTGACACATTGAAAAAAGTTACATTTTCTGTGTTTTCTGACGGCTGGGTTTAGGCCGTTTTGTTTCGTTTTGATTAGGGGCAGTTCGGTAGCGCAATTAACAATCCCTCCCGCCTGCACTGGATGCGGGGAACTAATTAAAATAGCTTGCGTACCAGAAGCAGAGTCAGGGATCGCATATAGCGACTCTGGTATGTTTGAAGAGTCAAAATCTATCCTGGAACCGGGTGAGTCGAGAGAAACCATAGGACCATAGCACTCACCCACCTCCACTGCGGCGACGACCAGTGGACGAGGCCATCCACCGCTCTCCACTCCGGTGCGTATCACTGGCTCGGTGATATTGGGCCCAGGATTGAGTTGTACATCCCCGGAGAGCAGGAGGGTAGCGAACATGTAGTTTAACAGTTTCCGATAAATGTTGGACTTGTGTTTGTTACGCCTAAGCGGTTCAGTAGAATAAGGAGCGAGGTAGACTTGGCCATTATTCAGAACATTATGGTATGCTGTGTACTGTCCGCTCCCGTGGAACGGTGAACCAATGTGTTTGGTGTTGATATTCTCCGGTAGTAGACTGATTGTGTCATCCCAGCAAGGACGCACTGAGATTATCAGTAGAGCAGCTACATAACTGACAATCATGGCAGAGTACTGGAGATAAAACACATAATTGCGCTTTAACTCTGCATGAGTTACTTAGCTGGGATCGGCGTACACCTGATGGTTTAGATAAAATTACAGCATTCGAATGAGAAGCGGCACCTGCCGCACCACCCTGTCTTCCGTCCGCCATTTTGTTGGTCCGTTTTCAGTTGTTGAATTGGAATTTTCCTCAGTGGTAAAGGACTATGATGTGTCAGCTACCCTGGGTACAGTACTGTAGTATGATCATCATAACCCCTGGGTACAGACAGTACAGTAGTGTGATCACCATAACCCCTGGGTACAGACAGTACTGTAGTATGATCATCATTACCCCTGGGTACAGTACAGCAGTATGATCATCATAACCCCTGGGTACAGTACAGTAGTATGATCATCATTACCCCTGGGTACAGACAGTACAGTAGTGTGATCATCATAACCCCTGGGTACAGTACAGTAGTATGATCATCATAACCCCTGGGTACAGTACAGTAGTACGATCATCATAACCCCTGGGTACAGTACTGTAGTATGATCATCATAACTCCTGGGTACAGTACTGTAGTATGATCATCATTACCCCTGGGTACAGTACAGTAGTATGATCATCATAACCCCTGGGTACAGTACAGTAGTATGATCAACATAACCCCTGGGTACAATACAGTAGTATGATCATCATTACCCCTGGGTACAGACAGTACTGTAGTATGATCATCATTACCCCTGGGTACAGACAGTACTGTAGTATGATCATCATAACCCCTGGGTACAGTACTGTAGTATGATCATCATAACCCCTGGGTACAGTACTGTAGTATGATCATCAACAACCCCTGGGTACAGTACAGTAGTATGATCATCATAACCCCTGGGTACAGTACAGTAGTATGATCATCATAACCCCTGGGTACAGTACTGTAGTATGATCATCATTACCTCTGGGTACAGTACAGTAGTATGATCATCATAACCCCTGGGTACAGTACAGTAGTATGATCATCATTACCCCTGGGTACAGTACAGTAGTATGATCATCATTACCCCTGGGTACAGTACTGTAGTATGATCATCATTACCCCTGGGTACAGTACAGTAGTATGATCATCATTACCCCTGGGTACAGTGCAGTAGTATGATCATCATTGCCCCTGGGTACAGACATTACTGTAGTATGAGCATCATTACCCCTGGGTACAGTACAGTAGTATGATGAACATAACCCCTGGGTACAGTACAGTAGTATGATCATCATTACCCCTGGGTAGAGACAGTACTGTAGTATGATCATCATTACCCATGGGTACTGACAGTACTGTAGTATGATCATCATAACCCCTGGGTACAGTACTGTAGTATGATCATCATTACTCCTGGGTACAGTACAGTAGTATGATCATCATTACCCCTGGGTACGGTACAGTAGTATGATCATCATTACCCCTGGGTACAGTACAGAAGTATGATCATCATTACCCCTGGGTACAGACAGTACTGTAGTGTGATCATCATAACCCCTGGGTACAGTACAGAAGTATGATCATCATTACCCCTGGGTACAGACAGTACTGTAGTATGATCATCATAACCCCTGGGTACGGTACAGTAGTATGATCATCATTACCCCTGTGTACAGTACTGTAGTATGATCATCATAACCCCTGGGTACAGTACAGTCGTATGATCATCATAACCCCTGGGTACAGTACTGTAGTATGATCATCAACAAACCCTGGGTACAGTACAGTAGTAAGATCATCATAACCCCTGGGTACAGTAGAGTAGTATGATCATCATAATCCCTGGGTACAGTACTGTTGTATGATTATCATTACCCCTGGGTACAGACAGTACTGTAGTATGATCATCATTACCCCTGGGTACAGTACAGTAGTATGATCATCATAACCCCTGGGTACAGTACTGTAGTATGATGAACATAACCCCTGGGTACAGTACAGTCGTATGATCATCATTAACCCTGGGTACAGCCTGTACTGTAGTATGATCATCATAACCCCTGGGTACAGCCTGTACTGTAGTATGATCATCATAACCCCTGGGTACAGCCTGTACTGTAGTATGATCATCATTACCCCTGGGTACAGTACTGTAGTATGATCATCATAACCCCTGGGTACAGTACTGTAGTATGATCATCATTACCCCTGGGTACAGTACAGTCGTATGATCATCATTACCCCTGGGTACAGTACTGTAGTATGATCATCATAACCTCTGGGTACAGTACAGTACTGTAGTATTATCATCATAACCCCTGGGTACAGTACAGTACTGTAGTATGATCACCATTACCCCTGGGTACAGTACAGTAGTATGATCATCACTACCCCTGGGTACAGTACTGTAGTATGATCATCATAACCCCTGGGTACAGTACAGTAGTATGATCATCATAACCCCTGGGTACAGTACAGTAGTGTAGTATGATTACCATTACCCCTGGATATAGTACTGTAGTATGATCATCATTAACCCTGGGTACAGACGGTACTGTAGTATGATCATCATTACCTTTGGGTACAGTACAGTAGTATGATCATCATTACCCCTGGGTACACGTAGATGATTTTGTGAGTGCCACTGTAAAACCATGGCTTACCAGTAGATGGTGGTGTTAGATCTCTGAATGAGTGACAAAGCCCTGGCAGAGAGAGAAAATTATGAGAGAAGAGAAGACAGAGAACAGAGCAGCATTGGGAGAGAAGAGGAGACAGAGAACACAGCAGCATTGGGAGAGAAGAGGAGACAGAGAAGACAGCAGCATTGGGAGAGAAGAGGAGACAGAGAACACAGCAGCATTGGGAGAGAAGAGGAGACAGAGAACAGAGCAGCATTGGGAGAGAAGAGGAGACAGAGAACACAGCAGCATTGGGAGAGAAGAGGAGACAGAGAACACAGCAGCATTGGGAGAGAAGAGGAGACAGAGAAGACAGCAGCATTGGGAGAGAAGAGGAGACAGAGAACACAGCAGCATTGGGAGAGAAGAGGAGACAGAGAACAGAGCAGCATTGGGAGAGAAGAGGAGACAGAGAACACAGCAGTATTTGGAGAGAAGAGGAGACAGAACAGAGCAGCATTAGGAGAGAAGAGGAGACAGAACAGAGCAGCATTAGGAGAGAAGAGGAGACAGAACAGAGCAGCATTGTCGATTAAGGCAGCCCTCAGCACCACTCTGATTCACATTTCAGTTGAATGACAACTGACTAGGTATCCTCCTTTCCCTTTCCCATTGGAAGAGAAGAGGAGACAGAGAACACAGAGCAACATTGGGAAAGAAAAGGAGAAGGAGAACATAGCAACAATGGGAGAGAAGAGGTGAGAGAGCTGAGAACGTTTTAGGCAATAACTGGCAAATCCAACTCCTAACCAATTTTCAATCTGTCCCTGGCCGAGTCTGTAATACCTGTAATACATGTTTCAAGCAGACCACCATAGTCCCTGTGCCCAAGAACACCAATGTAACCTGCCTAAATAACTACCAACCTGTAGTCTGTAGCCATGAAGTGCTTCAAAAGGCTTGTGATGGCTGACATCAACACCATTATCCCAGAAACCCAAGACCCACTCCAATTTGCATACCGTCCCAACAGATCCACAGATGAAGCGATCCCTATTGCACTCCACACTGCCCTGTCCCACTTGGACAAAGGGAACTCCTACAGTGCGTTAATGTACTGTTCACTGTCTACAGCTCAGCGTTCAACACCATAGTGCCATCCAAACTCGTCACTAAGCTAAAGGGCCCTGGGACTAAACACCTCCCTCTGCAACTGTATCCTGGAATTCCTGACGGGCCGCCCCCAGGTGGTAAGGGTAGGCAACAACACATCTGCCACGCTGATGCTCAACACGGGGGCCCCTCATGGGTGTGTGTTTAGTCCCCTCCTGTACTCCCTGTTCACCCACGACTGTGTGGCCAAGCACGACTCCAACACCATCATTAAGTTTGCCGACAACACAACGTGGTAGGCATGATCACTGACAATGATAAGACAGGATATAGGGAGGAGGTCAGAGACCTGACAGTGTGGTGCTAGGACAACAACCTCTCCCTCAATGTGATCAAGACAAAGGAGATGATCGTGGACTTCAGGAAAAAGAGGACCGAGCCACGCCCCCATTCTCATCGACTGGGCTGTAGTGGAGCAGGTTGAGAGCTTCAAGTTCCTTCGTGTCCACATCACCAACAAACTATCATGGTCCAAACACACCAAGACAGTCGTGAAGAGGGCACGACGATGCCTATTCCCCCTCAGGAGACTGAAAAGATTTGCAATGGGTCCTCAGATCCTCAAAACGTTCTACAGCTGCACCATCGAGAGCATCCCGACTGGTTCCATCCACGCCTGGTAAGGCAACTGCTCGGCTTCTGACCACAAGGAGCTACAGAGGGTAGTGCGTACGGCCCAGTACATCACCGGGTTCAAGCCTCCTGCCATCCCGGACCTCTATACCTGGCGGTGTCAGAGGAAGGCCCTAAAAAATTGCCAGCCACCCAAGTCATAGACTGTTCTCTCTGCTACCGCACTGCAAGCGGTACTGGAGCGCCAAGTCTAGGTCTCAAAGGCTCCCTAACAGCTGGCTACCCGGAATATTTGCATTGACCCCCCCCCCTTTTCTTTTTTACATTGCTGCTACTCACTGTTTATTATCTAAGCATAGTCATTTACCCCTACCTACATGTGCATATTACTTCAATTACCTCGATTAACCTGTACCCCCGTACATTGACTCGGTACCGGTACCCCCTGTATGGCCTCGTTATTATTATTTATTGTTTGACTTTTTTATTTTTTTACTTTTAGTTTATTTAGTAAATATTTTCTTAACTCAAATGTTTCTTAAAACTGCATTCATCAATCATCAATCTATCATCAATCAATGCATGACGTGATGTAGTAGAGTGTCAGTGTCAGGTATATTTCTCTGGTATCCTCGTGTAGTTGGATTCTGGATATTTAAAACGGTACGACAGCGGAACTCAAAAAGCAGGAAAGGCGAGAAAATGTCAAACATTTGTTACATTTGATTGATTCTGAAGGTAAAAAATAAAATGGCACAAATGATGACGTGCTTCTACACCTGCATTGCTTGCTGTTTGGGGGTTTTAGGCTGGGTTTCTGTACAGCACTTTGAGATATCAGCTGATGTACGAAGGGCTATATAAATACATTTGATTTGATTTGATACTCTACAGTATTTAATCTATTCTCTCATGTTACATTTCTCTTCTGCAGTCAGATTCAGATACATTGGACTTCTTTAACAAACCATTCAAAGGCCTTTAACTTTATTTGCACGATCCTTCTAACAGAACCAGCAGGTTCATTGCTGATACAGTGGGTACTCCATGAACTCACTGTGTACAATGTACCTTGTAGTAGTCTTAGAGCAGAAGCCATTTAAAAATCGCTTTCATCAATTGTTTTCTCTTCCCCAACACCTGAATCACAGGAGGTTGGTGGCACAGTTATTGGGGAGGACAGGGCTCGTGGTAATGGCTGGGGCGGAATAAGTGGAATGGTATCAAATACATCGAAGCACATGGTGTCCAGGTGTTTGATGCCGTTCCATTTGCTCCGTTCCAGACGTTATTATGAGCCGTTCTTCCCTCAGCATCCTCAGGCAGCATGTTCCCCAACACCTCAAAATACTATTCTCTCTAACAGGCAGCATGTTCCCCAACACCTCAAAATACTATTCTCTCTGACAGGCAGCATGTTCCCCAACACCTCAATATACTATTCTCTCTGACAGGCAGCATGTTCCCCAACACCTCAAAATACTATTCTCTCTGACAGGCAGCATGTTCCCCAACACCTCAAAATACTATTCTCTCTGACAGGCAGCATGTTCCCCAACACCTCAAAATACTATTCTCTCTGACAGGCAGCATGTTCCCCAACACCTCAATATACTATTCTCTCTGACAGGCAGCATGTTCCCCAACACCTCAAAATACTATTCTCTCTGACAGGCAGCATGTTCCCCAACACCTCAATATACTATTCTCTCTGACAGGCAGCATGTTCCCCAACACCTCAAAATACTATTCTCTCTGACAGGCAGCATGTTCCCCAACACCTCAATATACTATTCTCTCTGACAGGCAGCATGTTCCCCAACACCTCAATATACTATTCTCACTGACAGGCAGCATGTTCCCCAACACCTCAAAATACTATTCTCTCTAACAGGCAGCATGTTCCCCAACACCTCAATATACTATTCTCTCTGACAGGCAGCATGTTCCCCAACACCTCAATATACTATTCTCTCTGACAGGCAGCATGTTCCCCAACACCTCAATATACTATTCTCTCTGACAGGCAGCATGTTCCCCAACACCTCAATATACTATTCTCTCTAACAGGCAGCATGTTCCCCAACACCTCAATATACTATTCTCTCTGACAGGCAGCATGTTCCCCAACACCTCAAAATACTATTCTCTCTGACAGGCAGCATGTTCCCCAACACCTCAAAATACTATTCTCTCTGACAGGCAGCATGTTCCCCAACACCTTAATATACTATTCTCTCTGACAGGCAGCATGTTCCCCAACACCTCAATATACTATTCTCTCTAACAGGCAGCATGTTCCCCAACACCTCAATATACTATTCTCTCTAACAGGCAGCATGTTCCCCAACACCTCAATATACTATTCTCTCTGACAGGCAGCGTGTTCCCCAACACCTCAATATACTATTCTCTCTGACAGGCAGCATGTTCCCCAACACCTCAATATACTATTCTCTCTGACAGGCAGCATGTTCCCCAACACCTCAATATACTATTCTCTCTAACAGGCAGCACGTTCCCCAACACCTCAATATACTATTCTCTCTAACAGGCAGCATGTTCCCCAATACCTCAATATACTATTCTCTCTAACAGGCAGCATGTTCCCCAACACCTCAATATACTATTCTCTCTGACAGGCAGCATGTTCCCCAACACCTCAATATACTATTCTCTCTGACAGGCAGCATGTTCCCCAACCTTCAATATACTATTCTCTCTGACAGGCAGCATGTTCCCCAACACCTCAATATACTATTCTCTCTAACAGGCAGCATGTTCCCCAACACCTCAATATACTATTCTCTCTGACAGGCAGCATGTTCCCCAACACCTCAATATGCTCTTCTGTTAGTCACCAAGAGGCCTTGTCTTGCTGTGTCTTTTACCTTCATGCTTATTTCTGACAGCGTTGTGTAAAAATTCCAGTGCAAAAACAAATATCTAATATTCTAAACTCTTAATGGCTATACAAACTCCTCCTCAAAGCAAAGACCTTGACGACCAAACACCAACAGCAATCCTTTTGATAAAACAACAAAACTGCCAACTAACTGAAGCACAGACAGGAACAGACTAACTGAAGCACAGACAGGAACAGACTAACTGAAGCACAGATGGGAACAGTACCATAGATATTAAACTATAGTCAGTACCACAGATATTAAACTATAGTCAGTCAGTACCATAGATATTAAACTATAGTCAGTCAGTACCATAGATATTAAACTATAGTCAGTCAGTACCATAGATATTAAACTATAGTCAGTCAGTACCATAGATATTAAACTATAGTCAGTCAGTACCATAGATATTAAACTATAGTCAGTCAGTACCACAGATATTAAACTAAAGTCAGTCAGTACCATAGATATTAAACTATAGTCAGTCAGTACCATAGATATTAAACTATAGTCAGTCAGTACCATAGATATTAAACTATAGTCAGTACAATAGATATTAAACTATAGTCAGTACCATAGATATTAAACTATAGTCAGTACCACAGATATTAAACTATAGTCAGTCAGTACCATAGATATTAAACTATAGTCAGTCAGTACCATAGATATTAAACTATAGTCAGTACCATAGATATTAAACTATAGTCAGTCAGTACCATAGATATTAAACTATAGTCAGTCAGTACCACAGATATTAAACTATAGTCAGTCAGTACCATAGATATTAAACTATAGTCAGTCAGTACCATAGATATTAAACTATAGTCAGTCAGTACCATAGATATTAAACTATAGTAAGTCAATACCATAGATATTAAACTATAGTAAGTCAATACCATAGATATTTAACTATAGTCAGTCAGTACCACAGACATTACACTATAGACAGTGTTCCATTCCATTATCCATCATGTTTTATATGTTTAGTAATTGTGTGACAGGCACCTGAAGAATACCCTTAGCCGAAGAAGCAGACTCTATCCTGATTCATCGTGGTTAACGACATGGCTCTCTCTCATGAGAGTATAGATAGGAAGCGTGCTGCATAAAATCCATTGCCATAATGTGTGTTCAAGGTTTAACTAGCTATTAGCTATTTAGAACGTCCCACCGAAACGTCCCACCGAAACGTCCCCACCAAAACATCCCCACCGAAACGTCCCCACTGAAACGTCCCCACTGAATGTCTGTTGACGGAATTTAATTCCTCTGTTTTAATTCCCAATTAAAATTAAACACTACCAAGGAACAGAACGTCATTGTTCTAAACTCTTGACTACATTCACTACATTATATTCAATACTGGGATCAAGAGAGAAAATTCATACATGTACATTAGCATAATAGTATTCTGATTAGTACATCCTGATTGAAATGTATACATAATTAGTCATTATAGATAAAAATTCCCTTAACAATGTCCCACTGAAACGTCCCCACTGAACGTCCCACTGAACGTCCCACTGAACGTCCCCCCTGAACGTCCCACTGAATGTCCCCCCGAAACATCCCCACTGAACGTCCCACTGAACGTCCCACCGAACGTCCCCACTGAACGTCCCCACTGAACGTCCCACTGAACGTCCCACTGAACGTCCCCACTGAACGTCCCACTGAACGTCCCCACTGAACGTCCCCACTGAACGGCCCACTGAACGGCCCACTGAACGGCCCACCGAAACGTCCCCACTGAACGTACCCACTGAACGTCCCACAGAAACGTCAACAAAACAAAACAAAGGAGATGATCGTGGACTTCAGGAAACAGCAGTCAGAGCATCCCCCCATCCACATCGACGGGACAGTAGTGGAGAAGGTGGAAAGTTTTAAGTTCATCGGCGTACACATCACGGACAAACTGAAATGGTCCAACCACACAGACAGCGTTGTGAAGAAGAAGCAACAGCGTCTCTTCAACCTCAGGAGGCTGAAGAAATTTGGCCTGTTACCTAAAACACTCACAAACTTTACAGATGCACAATCGAGAGCATCCTGTCGGGCTGTATCACCGCCTGGTACGGCAACTACTCCGCCCAAACAATCGCAAGGCTCTCCAGAGGGTAGTGAGGTCTGCACAACGCATCACCAGGGGCAAACTACCTGCCCTCCAAGACACCTACAGCACCCGATGTCACAGGAAGGCAAAAAAGATCATCAAGGACAACAATCAACCGAGCCACTGCCTGTTCACCCCGCTATCATCCAGAAGGCAAGGTCAGTACAGGTGCATCAAAGTTGGGGCCGAGAGACTGAAAAACAGCTTCTATCTCAAGGCCATCAGACTGTTAAACAGCCATCACTAACATTGAGTGGCTGCTGCCAACATACAGACTCAAATCTCTAGCCACTTTAATAGATGTAATAAAGGTATCACTAGTAACTTTAAACAATGCCACATTAATAATGTTTACATATCCTACATTACTCATCTCATATGTATATACTGTATTCTATACCATCTATTGCACCTTGCCTATGCCGCACAGCCATCGCTCATCCATATATTTATATGTACATATTCTTATTTAACCATTTAGATTTGTGTATAAGGTAGTTGTTGTGAAATTGTTCGATTACTCGTTAGGTATTACTGCACTGTCGGAACTAGATGCACAAGCATTTCGCTACACTTGCATTAACATCTGCTAACCATGTGTATGTGACCAATAAAATCTGATATGATTTGCAATGTGCACTATTTTTGACCAAAGCCCTATGGGCCTTCCTACATGCCCTATGGGCCTTCCTACATGCCCTATGGGTCTTCCTATGGGTCTTCATACGGGCCTTCCTACGGGTCTTCCTATGGGCCTTCCTATGGGCCCTATGGGTCTTCCTATGGACTTTCCTATGAGCCTTCCTATGGGCCTTCCTATGGGCCTTCCTACAGGCCATATGGGTCTTCCTATGGGTCTTCATACGGGCCTTCCTACGGGTCTTCCTATGGGCCTTCCTATGGGCCTTCCTATGGGCTTTCCTATGAGCCTTCCTATGGGCCTTCCTACAGGCCATATGGGCCTTCCTATGGGCTTTCCTACGGGACTTCCTACAGGCCTTCCTACGGGTCTTCCTATGGGCCTTCCTACAGGTCCTATGGGTCTTCCTATGGGCCTTCCTATGGGCCCTATGGGTCTTCATACGGGACTTCCTACGGGCCTTCCTATGGACCTTCCTATGGGCCCTATGGGTCTTCCTATGGGCTTTCCTATGAGCCTTCTTACGGGCCTTCCTATGGACCTTCCTATGGGCTTTCCTACGGGACTTCCTACGGGCCTTCCTAAGGGCCTTCCTATGGGCTTTCACATTAACACCACTGGGATGAGTGAGACTTCTTTCTTCCACACTATGCAAACCTGGTACAGATATCTGGCTACAGTCAGAGACACATGGCTATGGTCACTACATATGATTCATCCATCCATTACATCACTCAGAGACGCACATGCACAAGGTTCACATTAAAACATTATGCATATGAAAACGAAGGCTAGCGATTGGATCTCGCAGTCGCTTCCAATACTGAGAAACGTGAACCTTTGCTTGGTTAAACAAGACTGTTGTTTAACCAGGCTAGAACAAACCATACTGAATTATGTTGTTTAACCAGGCTAGAACAAACCATACTGAATTATGTTGTTTAACCAGGCTAGGACAAACCATACTGAATAATGTTGTTTAACCAGGCTAGAACAAACCATACTGAATTCTGTTGTTTAATTAACCAGGCTAAATCAAAACAAACTGAATCATGTTATTTAATTAACCGGGCTAAATCAAACCATACTGAATTATGTTGTTTAACCAGGCTAGAACAAACCATAATGAATTATGTTGTTTAACCAGGCTAGAACAAACCATACTGAATTATGTTGTTTAACCAGGCTAGAACAAACCATACTGAATTATGTTGTTTAACCAGGCTAGAACAAACCATACTGAATTATGTTGTTTAACCAGGCTAGAACAAACCATATTGAACTCCGTAATTCAGTATGAAAATTAACCAGGCTAAATCAAAACAAACTGAATTATGTTATTTAATTAACCGTGCTAAATCAAAACAAACTGAATTATGTTGTTTAACCAGGTCACAACTTCCACCGAAGGTCCCTCTCCTTGTTCGGGCGGCGTCCGGCGGTCGAAGTCGCCGACCTTCAAGCCATCGCTGATCCTCTTTTCATTTTCCATTGGTTTTGTCTTTTCTTGTATCTCACCTGGTTCCAATCCCATTCATGACATGTTGTGTATTTAACCCTCTGTTCCCCCTCATTGTCCTTGTCGGTGATTGTGTGTTTGTAAGCATTGTGCAAGTTATGTTCTGGTGTGTGACGGGTTTTGTACCTGCTTGTTTTTATTTTGTATATTTTGGTTTTCGGAGTTTTGAGCACTTATTAAACTGCTCCGTTTTATACCAAGTTCAATCTCCTGCGCCTGACTTCCCTGCCACCAACATGCACCCTTACAAACCAGGCTAGAACAAACCATACTGAATTATGTTGTTTAACCAGGCTAGAACAAACCATACTGAATTATGTTGTTTAACCAGGCTAGAACAAACCATACTGAATTATGTTGTTTAACCAGGCTAGAACAAACCATACTGAATTATGTTGTTTAACCAGGCTAGAACAAACCATACTGAATTATGTTGTTTAACCAGGCTAGAACAAACCATAATGAATTATGTTGTTTAACCAGGCTAGAACAAACCATAATGAATTATGTTGTTTAACCAGGCTAGAACAAACCATAATGAATTATGTTGTTTAACCAGGCTAGAACAAACCATATTGAACTCGGTAATTCAGTATGAAAACAAACGTAGCTTGACTTGAGCGCTCAGGGCATTTCCTTCAGATCACCCTAATTACATACAGTAGAGGAAAGTACTAAAGTAAAAAATACTTGTACAAAAGTCATTTTTGGGGGGTATCTGTACTTTACTATTTATATTTTTGACAACTTATTTTAACTTCACTACATTCCTAAAGAAAATATATATCTATATCCTCTGACACCCAAAAGTACTTGTTATATTTAGAATTGCTTAGCAGGACAGGAAAATGGTCCAATTCACACACTTATCAAGAGAACATCCCTGGTCATCCCTACTACCTCTGATCTGGCAGACTCACTAAACACAAACACTTCATTTGTAAATGATGTCTGAGTGTCTGGTGATCAGTAAAGAAATAAATCAAGAAGACTGAGACGTCTAGTTTGCTTAACATATGGATTTTTAAATGATTTATGCTTTTACTTTTGATTCTTACGTGTATTTGAGCAATTACATTTACTTTTGATACTTAAGTATATTTAAAACAAATAGTTTTTAGACTTTTACTCAAGTATTATTTTACTGAGTGACTTTAACTTTTACTTGAGACATTTTCTATTAAGGTATCTTTACTTTTACTCAAGTATGACAATTGGGTACTTTTTCCACCACTGATTACACAGCACAATACCTGTTTGCCTGAGTGGCAGTGACTGCTCTCAAATGTAATAAAAGGACAACTCCATAATGACAAAATACGCAATAATATTCAAACCAATCCAGACAGAATCATAGCTGTCACTGTGATGGGCCACCTCCCTATCTACATCGACGGGACCGCAGTGGAGAAGGTGGAAAGCTTCAGGTTCATTGGCGTACAGTTCACTGACAAACTGAAATGGACCACCCACACAAAGAGTGTGGTAAAGAAGGTGCAACAGAGCTTCTTCAACCTCAGGAGGCTAAAGAAATGTGTCTTGTCACCTAAAACCATCAAATGTTTTTTTTTACAGATGCACAATTGAAAGCATCCTGTCGGGCTGTATCACCGTCTGCTCCCACTGCAATCGCAAGGCTCTCCAGAGGGTAGTGAGGTCTGCCCAACGCATCACCGGAGGAAAACTACCGGCCCTCCAGGACACCTAGAGTGCCCGATGTCACAGGAAGGCCAAAAAGATCATCAAGGACATCAACCACTCGAGCCACTTCCTGTTCACCCCGCTATCATCCAGAAGGCGAGGTCAGTACAGGTGCATCAAAGCTGGGACCGAGAGACTGAATAACAGCTTCTATCTCAAGGCCATCAGACTGTTAAACAGCCATCACTAGCACATTAGAGGCTGCTGTCTATAGGCATAGACTAGGAATCACTGGCCACTTTAAGGAATGGAACACTAGTCACTTTAATAATGTTTACATATCTCGCATTACTAATCTCATGTGTATATACTGTTTTCTATACTATTCTACAGTATCTCATTCACTTAATAATGTTTACATATCTTACATTACTCATCTCATATGTATATCCTGTATTCTATACTATTCTACTGTATCTTAGTCCGTTCCGCTCTGACATCGCTCGTCCATATGTATATAGTCTTAATTCATTCCTACTTAGATTTGTGTGTATTGGGTTTACAGTATGTTGTGTAATTTGTTAGATATTCCTTGTTAGATATTACTGCACTGTCAGAGCTAGAAGCACAAGCATTTCACTACACCCGCAAATACATCTGCTAATCACCTGTATGTGACCAATAGAATTTGATTTGATTTGATATAATGGACTTGTGTTGGTGTGGTAGCATAGGAGAACAAGCTGGAAAAAAATGTGTCTGCACACACACACAGGGAGACACACACAAACACGTACATGCACAGGCACGCACACGCACCCACACAGTGAGGCAGAGGGAAGCCTTATCAAACGATGTAATTAGCATTCAGATGTCAGTAGCCCTGTCGTTGTCATGACAAAGACGCTCACGATAATGTAATGACACCGTTCTGATTCGCCAAGACGTGGACGGTGGTGAACGGCCTCGTCTACTTGAAAACCTGGTTAATTTGGGCTCAAGAGCCAGCAGCTCTTGAAAAGGCCCTGCATACAATTTGCATTTATGAATTGAATTTGAAGACAGAGCCAATAACTTACTGAGGAAGAGATGTGTTACCTGAATCAGCTCAGACAGCACAACACTAATGAACAACTCTGTGTTTTCCCCGGCCTTACAGAGCACAGGGCCATGTTCAGTGGGGCACACTGTAGTCAAAGCTTCTGTAACAGGGAATTAAAAATGGGTGTTCTTATTGGACATATTCTGGTAGTACATCCTCGTTTCACTCTGTTTCAAAAAGTTTCTTCCTTTTCAACATAACCCATCTCTTTCCTGTCAGTCTGGGACATAGCATGCTAGTCTGGGACACATCATGATGATGTATATTCATGGGACATAACATGCTAGCTTCATCATGATGATGTATATTCACGGGACATAGCATGCTAGCTTCATCATGATGATGTATATTCACGGGACATAGCATGCTAGCTACAGCATGATGATGTATATGCATGGGACATAGCATGCTAGCTACATCATGATGATGTATATTCATGGGACATAGCGTGCTAGCTACAGCATGATGATGTATATTCATGGGACATAGCATGCTAGCTACATCATGATGATGTATATTCATTGACATAGCATGCTAGCTACAGCATGATGATGAATATTCATGGGACATAAGCGTGCTAGCTACATCATGATGATGTATATTCATGGGACATAGCGTGCTAGCTTCATCATGATGATGTATATTCACGGGACATAGCATGCTAGCTACAGCATGATGATGTATATTCATGGGACATAGCATGCTAGCTACATCATGATGATGTATATTCATGGGACATAGCGTGCTAGCTACAGCATGATGATGTATATTCATGGGACATAGCATGCTAGCTACATCATGATGATGTATATTCATTGACATAGCATGCTAGCTACAGCATGATGATGAATATTCATGGGACATAAGCGTGCTAGCTACATCATGATGATGTATATTCATGGGACATAGCGTGCTAGCTACAGCATGATGATGAATATTCATGGGACATAGCGTGCTAGCTACAGCATGATGATGAATATTCATGGGACATAGCGTGCTAGCTACAGCATGATGATGTATATTCATGAACCTGGGCTAGCAGGTGGAGACAGGTGGTTCTCTAATGAGCTGTCCTAATGACTGGCTGTGTTCACCTACTATACAGTGCATTCACTATGACAGGGAACATTACCACGAAGAACGACACCACTTGGCAGAAGCATGTCGTATGGTGCAGTATACAGACCTCAATATGTCTCTTTTTTTCAGTGTGCAAGTCTTTGAAAGTATATATTTTATTTTATCTACGATTAGGAATCCATGATAAAACAGTATTTTCCATTACACTATTGTATAATAGCTCATCTCTTTGTGACTGGCTTCCTAAAACAGGTAGGCAATAGGAATGCATGGCTTAACAAGGGTGAAGTCTTCCTCATTCACCTACTGTACAAATAACTGAATCAAGCATCAAGCGAACAACAATAAAGGTGAACCACAATGAACTTTTATTATGCTATTCCGCTCTATTGCTATCTCATTATGACTAAATAAATCATCTGACCTAGCAGTCTGCCTACTTGAGAGTGTAAAATAAGTCACACTCATGTTATAAGCTACATTTCCTGGTTCCCACTCACAGGCCCACTCAGTCTGGTCTCTGGGCTGTAGTGTGATGTTTGTTTATAACATGGCTGTTCCTCTTCAGTATGAATCACTGGTTCTGACTATTCATGACCAGAGAGGTACCTAACGGCTCGATTCAATCCATTGTAGCACAATTTACATTTGTTACTATGTTTGGCCAACTCTGGATCTGGTGTCCATGTTGTTGTGTTTGTCCAACTCTGGATCTGGTGTCCATGTTGTTGTTTGTCCAACTCTGAATCTGGTGTCCATGTTGTTGTTTGTCCAACTCTGGATCTGGTGTCCATGTTGTTGTTTGTCCAACTCTGGATCTGGTGTCCATGTTGTTGTTTGTCCAACTCTGGATCTGGTATTCATGTTGTTGTTTGTCCAACTCTGGATCTGGTGTCCATGTTGTTGTTTGGCCAACTCTGAATCTGGTGACCATGTTGTTGTTTGGCCAACACTGAATCTGGTATTCATGTTGTTGTATTTGGCCAACTCTGAATCTGGTGACCATGTTGTTGTTTGTCAAACTCTGAATCTGGTGTCCATGTTGTTGTTTGGCCAACACTGAATCTGGTGACCATGTTGTTGTTTGTCAAACTCTGAATCTGGTATTCATGTTGTTGTATTTGGCCAACTCTGGCCCCGTATGTCTGTCTGTGCGGGTGGAGGGGTATATGCATAGAAATATAATTATTAGAACAGACATTCCCATCCAAGTCAATGTTCTGTGATGGGTGGCCCGGTGGCCATAATGAATGTACCCATGCCAGGAAGTAATATAAAGTAATTCTATTTCTATGTGTATAGCTACCGTATGTACGTTCTGTGTGTATTAAAGTCTACAGAAGACTCACGCTAGTCTACTCCTATTAGTAAATAGAAATATGAGTCAGTCTACAAGGGTCATGCTCATGACTTGACTATATATATATATCTGTACGAACTATGTTCTTTTCCAAACTTTATTCATCTCAATGTTTAAAATGGCTCACAATCTCATATTTTCTGTCCTCCACCAATCAATGTCTTCCTGAGTACTGCTACCGTCCTACATGATATCCACCGTTACTGTGCCACAGGAAGGAATAGTGTCCTCTTACACTCCACTGGGCACAGACGTCAATTCCACGTCTAGTCCACATTGGTTCAAAGTAATTTCATTGAAATGACGCGTAAACAACGTTGATTCAACCAGTGTGTGCCCAGTGGGACTCCTCTGTCAGGCTTTCACAGTATGTATATTTTAAGTGCTACAGATCAAATGCTGGGTCCTGTTTATTGTCAGTTGTCCTTGTTAATACCAAGGCAATGTGTTAACACTCCCCTGAAGCTTCTGATTGGTCGGTTTAGTGAACTGTGATTGGCTTTCTGTCCAAGGAAGTAGTCACAGTTTCATCCAATCACACCACGTACATCCCTGATCCATCCAATCACGTCCCGGCGTACATCCCATATCGACGGTCCGTACCATCTCAGACCACTATGGGGGTGTCAGAGAAGACAGAACTAATAGACTCAGCCACAGACTTCTTCCTCCTTCCCTTCCCCAGTAACCCTCCCTCCACATCCATCTCTCCCTGGTCCCCCTCCCCATCGTTGGGGTTCACCTTCCCGTTCAGCCCCTGTCCCAGCTCCTTGGGGTCGATGAAGGCCACGTGCCTTGGGTCAGTGTTGTTGACCAGGTCCTCATGGCTGGGTGTGGCGCTGAGCATGGAGGAGTGGATGGAGTCCTCGTGGTTCTTCTTGGGGCAGCAGAAGCATCGGCAGGGGGTCAGGTACAGGTAGATGAGCACTAGGACCACGCTGGTCAGGCAGCCCACCAGGGTGGTGTAGGCCGTGTTCAGGGCTTCGCCGTTGCCGTTCTCCGTGAAGTTATGCACCTTTGGGAATCGATAGGAATGGAGTTGATTTGAATTGAATTGTTATTTACATTTCTTGTCTTTTTTCACTAATCCAGAGTGAATTGAATTGGTTTGAGCAGAATTGAATTGGTTTGAGCTGAATTGAATTGGTTTGAGCTGAATTGAATTGGTTTGAGCTGAATTTAATTAAATTGGTTTGAGCTGAATTATCCCCCAAGGGGAAATTAAGATGTCACAGGATCATTGGACACACAACATTACAACACACAACACGTATACATTATGAAACAGTATCCAACATACCTTGAGCAGCACGTAGAGCGTCTCATTGAGGGCTTCGCTCACAGCGTAGCATGTGTACGTCCCCGAGTCCTCCGACTTCACCGGGCCGATCTGGAGACTACCGTCAGGAAGCACCTTGGCTGTCTGATTAAGGCCTTCCGTCACCACTACATCACCAGGCATCACCCAGGTCTTAGACAGATCTCTGTGTTTAGTATCACAGCGCAAGATCAGCGTCTGTTCCAGCCAAGCTTCCTCGTCCGCCTCGTAGAACGTACTACAGTTCATGTAGTCTCTGTTCAGGTCGAAGACCCCCACCCTGCTTTTCTGGGACCCGGGGAGATAGCAGCTGTACTCATCTTTAAAGTCCAGGGCTGAGTTGAGCCGGCGGATGTGCCAGTGGGCCAGGAGACTATATAGGCTACAGTCACAGATCAGAGGGTTGTTGTGGAAGTAGAGGCCGTTCTTTATCCAGGCAGGCAGCACCTGCAGCTCCTCAATGGGTGGAACCTATATTAGATTCAAATGTTTATGTCCTCAATGAGTAAATTCATTTTGCAGCAATAACATATAAAAAGTCAATGAACATACAAAGTAATTGATAAAAACACCACTTACAATGTAAAAACATTATATGATGCACCGTCACTAATTAGATTAGATTAAATTGTGCAAAAAATACAGGTAAAAGATGCTATGCACATGGGTCTTTCTATAAATCATGGGGCCAAATGTGTGACATTGGGATCAAATTTTCAAAATGGTTTGAAACAAAAAATAATGCAGTTCCACATATGTACTTAGAGGAATTGAATATGCAAATTGGCACATCTATACAAAAACAGAGGCCTAGGATTATACACAAATACAATTATCTGTAAAGGTGCCTCAGTTGAGCACTGAATTTTAAACACAGATTCCACAACAAAGACCTGGGAGGTTTTCCAATGCCTCGCAAAGAAGGGCACCTATTGGTAGATGGGTAACAATATAAAAAGCAAATACTAAATATCACTTTGAGCATGGTGAAGTTATTATTTACACTTTGATGGTGTATCAATACACCCAGTCACTACAAACATACAGGCGTCCTTCCTAACTCAGTTGCCAGAGAAGAAGGAAACCGCTCAGGGATTTCATCATGAGGTCAGTGGTGACTTTAAAACAATTACAGAGTTTAATGGCTGTGATAGAGGAGAAAACTGAGGATGGATCAACAACATTGTAGTTACTCCACAATACTAACGTAAATGACCGAGTGAAAAGAAGGAGGCCTGTACAGAATAAAAATATTCCAAAACGTGCATCCTGTTTGCAGCAAGGCACTAAAGTAATACTGCAAAAATGTGAGAAAGCAATTCACTTTTTGTCTTGAATACAAAGTGTTATGTTTGGGGCATGTCCAGCACAACACATTGCTGAGTACCACTCTCCATATTTTCTAGCACAATGTTGGCTGCATCATGTTAAGGGTATGCTTGTAATCACTAAAGACTGGGGAGTTTTTCAGGATAAAAAATAAATGGAATGGAGATAAGCAGGAAAATCCTAGAGGAAAACCTGGTTCAGTCTGCTCAGATGAATTCACTTTTCAACAGGACAATAACCTAAAACAGAAGGCCATATCTACACTGGAGTTGCTTACCAGGAAGACAACGAATGTTCCTGAGTGGCCGAGTTACAGTTTTGACTTAAATCTGCTTGAAAACCTATGGCAAGACCTGAAAATGGTTGTCTAGCAATGATCAACAACCAATTTGACAGAGTTTCAAGAATTTTTAAAAGAATAGTGGGCAAATATTGCACAATCCAGGTGTGGAAAGCTCTTAGAGACTTACCCAGAAACACTCACAGCTGTAATCACTGTCAAAGGTGCTTCTAGAAAGTATTGATTCAGGGGTGTGAATACCTATGTAAATGAGATATTTCTATATTTCATTTTCAATAAATTTGCAAACATTTCTAAAAACATGTTTTCACTTTGTCATTATGGGGTATTGTGTGTAGATGGGTGAGAAAACAAATGTATTTAATCCATTTTGAATTCACAACACAACAAAATGTGGAATGAGTCAACGGGTAGGTATATTTTCTGAAGGCACTGTACATCCTTTAAGTTTAGGTTCATACAGACATTAGCAATTCAAATGCAAGGACCTGTAGGGACATTTTAAGCACTTAGGACCTAATATAAACTGAACAACAAAAAGAAACGCAACAAGAAACAATTCCAAAGATTTTACTGAGTTACAGTTCATAGAAGGAAATCAGTCAATTTAAATAAATGCATTAGGCCCACATGACTGGGCAGGGGCGCAGCCATGGGCAGGCCTGGGAGGGCCTACCACTTGGGAGCCAGGTCCACCCACGAGGGAGCCAGGCCCAGCCAATCAGAATGAGTTTTTCCCTGCAAAGGGGCTTTATTACAGACAGATATAGTCCTCAGCAACCCCTCTCCCCCTCCTAGCAGTTCCTGGAGAAGTGAGTATACTCTAACTTTGCCAAAAATGTCCAAAACGGCCCACCCGGCGAAGGAAATGCTCCCTGAGTGAAAGTCTATGAGAAACAGTGACACACTTAGAATGACCTAAAATGATCAAAGAGCATATCGGTATATATTTTGTGTAGTTACCCATTAAATCAAGTGCACATGCACCTATTTTTATGTTTACCTTTATTTAAGTAGGCAAGTCCATCTTGTCCTGACAAAATATCCCATTTACTACGGGAACGTTATTTTTCCAAAAATGAAAATACTGCCCCCTAGTCACAAAAGAACAAATTCTTATTTTCAATGATGGCCTAGGAACAGTGCGTTAACTGCCTTGTTCAGGGGCAGAATGACAGATTTGTACCTTGTCAGCTCGGGGATTCGAAACGTGCAACTTTTGAATTACTCGTCCAACGGTCTAACCACTAAGCTCCCCTGCCGCCCCATGTCTTCAGCGGGCATTGCGTATACTCACTTCTTAATCCCCACCATGAGTATCAAAGTAGTATCGTGCAAATCAAATCAAATCAAATGTATTTATATAGCCCTTCGTACATCAGCTGATATCTCAAAGTGCTGTACAGAAACCCAGCCTAAAATCCCAAACAGCAAGCAATGCAGGTGTAGAAGCACGGTAACCATTATCCTCGTAACCATTATCCTGTGGCGGTATATGCTCTACCTTATCAATTGATAAAGCTGACGGAACAGATCTGAATGTTTAGTTTAAAATGTTCATCACATTTCAGGGCACCGCGGTAAAGACTTTATGCAAATGTTCCAAAAATGCAATTAGCGGGAAAACACCTTTCTAAAATGGGCCTCACACCTGAGGGGCGGTTTCATGGACAGAGATAGAAATATCAGTTAGAAATGTTGAAAGAGGTGAAATTAAAGATGCCACAACAATCATTGGTTAGTAAGATAATGGTTACGAGGATAATGGCGACTGGGATAATGGTTACAGGGATCATGGTGACTGGGATAATGGTTACGGGGATAATGGCGACCAGGATGATGGTTCCGGGGATAATGGTTACATGGATAATGGTTACCTGGATAATGGTTATTCAGATAATGGTTATGTGGATAATGGTGACTAGGATAATGGTTCCTGGGATAATGGTTACATGGATAATGGATACCCGGATAATGGTTATTCAGATAATGGTTACGGGGATAATGGTGACTGGGATAATGGTTACGGGGATAATGGTTACATTGATAATGGTTACCAGGATACTGGTTATTCAGATAATGGTTACGGGGATAATGGTTACTAGGATAATGGTTACGGGGACAATGTTTACCAGGATAATGGCTACTGGGATCATGGTTACTAGGATAATGGTTACAGAGATAATGGCTACGGGGATAATGGTTACTAGGATAATGGTTACAGTGATAATGGTTATTGGGATAATGGTTACATGGATAATGGTTACAGGGATAATGGTTATGAGGATAATGGTTACAGGGATAATGGTTACGAGGATAATGGTTACTAGGATAATGGTTACGGGGATAATGTCTTTAACGGCTGCTAGACAATGAAAGGAAGAGAACCAACGGGAGAAAGCATATGAGAAAGTCTTCACATGAGATGAGAGTTAGCTAAACAAATGGATTGAGGCAAATAATCATGATATCATTCTGCCAGGTAGACATACTGCAGGCTACTTTGTAGTTAACATTTAATAGAGAAGGTTTTTGTGAAAGCCATTTCCATTAAAACGTTATTCTGATGAATTTATTCATACTATTTCATCCTTCCACAATATATAGTCCCGAAACAAATCTAGGGTTGGTACCCAAGCCGGCTGGTCGTTTGTTCTATTGGTTCGGTTGCCAGAGATACGACCCAGTCGTTCAGTCTTTTTGTTCTGTATCTATATGGACCCAGTCGTTCGTTTTAAATATTCCTTTGCCATACTGGCTGGCAACATTCTTATCCCTTGCTTGCTAGCCAATTACGGCTAGCGTACAGTCACATCAAACAGTGCAGACAATAACAACAGTAGCTTCATTTGTTTAAGCTGTTTTCTAGTGACATTTATTTGGATACATCCATAACAATGCGCTAATGAGGTGCGATTTAGCCTGGCATAGAAAATGTGCTCTCTCGTCAGGACACTGTTGTTCAGAGGAGCTAGCCAACAACACAGAAAACACAATCACTTCAAACTGAAGCTGGAAAGACTGCAAACTATCTGCACTTTGTTTCGTTTGACCTTTTTTCAATTGACATTTCTTTGTATGTATCCATAAAAATGATGCCTGCTGATTCATGATTACGACCGGCTGAGTAAAACTGTCTGCCTGTCTGTCTCGTCCAGACTCCCGACAAGTTCATTACTATGGGACAGCTGGAGATCAAATTTGAATACAGAAACAATGTTTCAAATGTCAGAGAGACAGACATGTTTATACAAATCTCCGCTGTTGAAAACTAAATGTTAGTCTAAAGGAAATGTGAGATAATGTCTAGATGCTTTTTATAGTGGAGATCAAGGTTATAAATTGCCTGGCTGGGCTGATGAGACAGTGGATTACGCAGTCAGATGGAACAGAATAAATAGGCATTTTAAACTTCATAGATTTAGCCGGTGGTAACTTGTGGAATAGACACCGACTGGAATGCGCTTTTAACCAATCAGCATTCAGGATTAGACCCTGCCTTTGTGTAAATAGACTACTTCAAGCCCCTTGTAATTGTTTTAAATTGCAGGTGTAACATGGAACCCAGATGTATTTGTAATTTCATTACCAGATCATATTGTGTATAAATTCACTAGGATATGTCATTTGTTGTCATTATACTTAGAATAATAAATAAGAATAGGGTTTGGTGTTGCGCGATAATATATCCTGCACAATTACGCACAGTAGACTCTGTGTCTAAATGAAACATGTAACATATGAAAACATGAGCTCATTACCTTAATGCTTTCTCTGTTAAACCTCACAAGACCCTGCTGTAAATCAAGCAAAAAACAACAGATGATCCACCTCAATTTGTTGGAAATATTAGATCCAATGTGAATACAGTCACAACTGTCTTCACCGGTGAAAGGAATGAGACACCAAAACATCCTGGACATTCTCAAACACCTTTTTTCCCCCCCTCAGCACGTGGGTTGTAGTGGAAATTGTTTGTCACTTGACTGTCATTCGGAAATTCCTTCCTGGATCAGATGTTGATGTGGTGAAAATATCACGCCATTATTAAACACGCTCAACACCAAATGCGCATCCAACAAATATTATACATAAATTATTGAAGAACTGGGTAAATAACAGTATCGATTTAAGGTTTTAAGTTTCACGGTTAAAAATTAAGGTGACATTTTTGGTTAGAAGCATTCGATTTTGCAATCACATACATTTTGGGGGATTTGCGTGCCCATGAAAACTCTGTTCACCTGATAACATGGGACACGAAATGTTAAGTAGTTACACTGCATTTCTGAGATCTCTGTACAAAAAAAACTGTCAGACAGATAGATCCAGGATTCAAGGTATAATTTAACTGATTAATGCTGATTATACTTACATAAATGCAAGGACAGAAAGTTAGGTTTAATGTCCCACGATTTTGGACAAATCCGTCAAGACACCAACCATGAGAATGTGTTAAACACAGGTTTTAAATCTATTTGTGAATTGTATTGAATATAGCTATGCTCCCAACTTATATCTTAATGTAATGACATGACAAAAATTGGCAGATTATTAGCAATGAATTACAAACAGCTGTAACAAGTTGTCTAGTGTAGGAAATCCTCACCCTAGTTTATAGAAAGACCCACTTACACTTCACGTTATTATTTAATATAGATGTATGAACCTTGATCCTGTTGGAGGAGATGTCCATCAGGCGGAGTTTCTCCAGGCGGGTCTTGTCCTTGACCAGTTCCAGGGGGAAGCGTGAGATCATGTTCTGGGACAGGTAGAGTTTCTGCAGGCTGTGGAGACCCTGGAAGGCTGAGCGGTCAATCTGAGATATACGGTTGTTGTACAGCAACAGCACCTGCAAATAATATGGAAATATGGATTTTGTAATTATGGAAATTGTACATTTTATCAAATAATTCAGCTGGTACTACAGTACCAGTCAAAAAGTTTGGACACACCTACTCATTCAAGGGTTTTTCTTTATTTTTACTATTATCTACATCGTAGAATAATAGTGAAGACACCACAACTATGAAATAACACATACGGAATCACGTAGTAACCAAAAAAGTGTTCAAAATCAAATTATATTTTAGATTTGAGAATTTTTAAAGTAGCCACCCTTTGCCTTGATGATAGCTTTGCACACTCTTGGCATTATTTCCACCAGCTTCATGAGGAATGGTTTTCCAACAGTCTTGAAGGAGTTCCCACATATGCTGAGCACTTGTTGGCTGCTTTTCCTTTCCTCTGTGGTCCAACTCATCCCAAACCATTTCAACTGGGTTGAGGTCAGGTGCTTGTGGAGGCCAGGTCAACTGATGCAGCACTCCATCCCTCTCCTTGGTCAAATAGCCATTACACAGCCTGGATGTGTGCTTTGGGTCATTGTCCTGCTGAAAAACAAATGATAGTCCCACTAAACGCAAACCAGATGAGATGGCGTATCGCTGCATAATGTTGTTTTAGCCATGCTGATGCCTTGAATTCTAACTAAATCACAGTGACAGTGTCACCAGCAAAGCGCCCCCACACCATCACACCTCCTCCACCATGCTTCACGGTGGGAACCACACATCCGGAGATCATCCATTCACCTACTCTGCGTCTTACAAATAGACTGTGGTTGGAACCAAAAATCTCAAAGTTGGACTCTTCAGACCAAAGGGCAGATTTCCAACAGTCTAATGTCCATTGCTTGTGATTCTTGACCCAAGCAAATCTCTTCTTCTTATTGGTGTCCTTTAGTAGTGGTTTATTTACAACAATTATAATTTATCTTCTGCAGCAGAGGTAACTCTGGGTCTTCCTTTCCTGTGGCTGTCCTCATGAGCGCTTGATCGTTTTTGTGACTGAGCTTGAAGAAATGTTAAAAGTTCATGAAATTTTCCGCATTGACTGACCTTCATGTCTTAAAGTAATGACAGACTGTCGTTTCTCTTTGTTTATTTGAGCTGTTCTTGCCATAAAATGGACTTGGTCTTTTACCAAATAGGGCTATCTTCTGAATACCACCTCTACCTTGTCACAACACAACTGACTGGCTCAAACACATTAAGAAGGAAATAACTTACACAAATTAACTTTTAACAAGGCACACCTGTCAATTGAAATGCATTCCAGGTGACTACCTCATGAAACTGGCTGAGAGTGACAAGAGTGTGCAAAAGCTGTCATGAAGGCAAAGGGTGGCTATTTTAAAGAATCTCAAGTATAAAATATATTTTGATTAGTTTAACACTTTTTTGGTTACCACATGATTCCATATGTGTTATTTCATAGTTTTGATGTCTTCACTATTATTCTACAATGTATAATCCTTGAATGAGTATGTGTGTCCAAACTTTTGACTTGAACTGTTTGTAAAAGTCAGAATTGTAAAAACAACTATCTCTCTCTGTCTCTTTGTCTCGCTCTCTCTCTCTCTCTCTCATACTCTCTGTCTCTCTCTCTGTCTCTCTCTGTCTCTCTATCTCTCTCTGTCTCTCTCTCTCTCTGTCTCTCTATTCCTCTCTGTCTCTTTCTCTATCTCTCTCTGTCTCTCTCTCTCTCTCTATCTACCTCTCTTTGTCTCTCTATTCCTCTCTCTCTCTCGCTATCTCTCTGTCTCTCTCTCTCTCTCTCTCTCTCTCTCTCTCTCTCTCTCTCTCTCTCTCTCTCTCTCTCTCTCTGTCTCTCTCTATCTACCTCTCTTTGTCTCTCTATTCCTCTCTGTCTATCTCTCTCTCTTTCTCATTGTCTGTTGTCTCCCCGTCTCTGTCTCTCTCTCTCTCTCTCTGTCTGACTCTCTATATTTCTTTCACTGTCTCGTCTCAGTCTGTCTGTCGCTCTCTCTCTCTCTATCTGTTTCTCCTACTCTCTCTCTCTCTCAATTCAAATGGCTTTATTGGCATGGGAAACATGGGAAACCTGGGAAACATTGCCAAAGCAAGTGAAGCAACAACAAAAAAGCAACGAAAAAACGAAAACAAAGACAACAACATTAACAGTAAACATTATACACACAAATAGTTCCAAGAGAATAGCAACGTTAAAAATAATAAATTATACTTTTTCTATTATCAGTTTAAAATGCTACATAAGAGATGTACAGTGGTGTGACAATGTGCTAATAGTAGAATGTAAGAATGACGGTGGGGGGGGGGGGAGGGGGATAAATATAGGTTATATTACATTGGTGTTTCTGACTCACTGGTTGACCTTTTGTTGTGGAAGCAAGTCACACATTTTGCTGCTGGGATTGCACACTGCTGCATTTCACCTAACAGATATGGAAGTATGTCAGAATGTGATTTGTGTTCGAAATTCTTTGCTGGTCTGTGTAATCTGAGGGAAATATGTGTCTCTAATTATGATCATATATTTGGCAGAAGGTTAGGAGGTTATCTCTCTCTCTCTCTCACCTCCAGCTGCCCCAACGGTTCGAAGATGAACTCGTCCAGCTGTCGCAGGTCGTTGGAGGACAGGTCCAGGTAGCGCAGGTGTTTGACGTAGACAAAGGCCTCGGAGGAGAGGAAGTGAAGGCCGTTGTGACTGAGTAGGAGGTTGTGGAGTTTGGTGAGTTTCACCGTGGTCCACTCAGCCCTCAGCCGGGAGACGTCGTTGTAGCTGAGGTCCAGGACGGCCGTGTAGAGAGGCAGGCCAGTGGGCACTGTAGTCAGGTTCATCTTGGAACAGCTCACGATATTACTGGCACAGATGCAGGTCTTGTGGCAGTTGAGGGTTGAGGCTACCGCCCCAGACGGGTACCAGAGGAGGGCCAGGGAGAGGTACAAGGCCCATTGAACCTGGACCCTCCTCAGGCTGGGAGAGGGAGAGGGAGAGGGAGAGGGAGAGGGAGAGGGAGAGGGAGAGGGAGAGGCAGATGGAGAGGCAGATGGAGAGGGCTCTGGCAGGGCGTCTGCTCTGTGTGGAGGCAACATGCTAGTTGTTGGTGTGTTGTTGTTATTTAAGGAGCAGAACTTCCTGTATTATAGTTCTCTTCCTACACAGCATGGAGCAGCAGCTGGTGGAATCCCTGGCATCGCATAATTGAGGTCTGAAAGAAAAGCAAACCAACTAGTGTTGTTGTAAACAGAGACGGCTGTATCAATGCATTCAAATGTTAAAGGTCCAATAGAGCCATATAATATACAATCATTTCTGGGTAACAATTAAGGACCTTACTGGGATTGTTTTCAATTAAAATGGTGTGAAAAATTAACAAAAATAGCTTCTTAGCAAAGAGCAATTTCTCAAGCTAGAATTTTATTAGGACTGTCTGGAGATGAAAACAGGGAATTAGCTGTTATTGGCAGAGAGGTTTGGAACACTATTTTGTATTGGTCTATTAACTAATTTACTGCCAGGCAGGTCCAAATCTCCATCCCACCAAAACAGGCTGAAATCTCAGGTGGTCTTTTCAAACCGCTCTTACACTAAAAAGGGCATTATCATCATTTTCAACGTCAGTTGCCTTTGAAGGGGCAATCTGCAGTTGCTTCATCCATTCTTTGCTTCTAAATGCATTAAATGTACCCATTGATTCTTGAAGAATATAACTTATGTCTCGTGAGCTTAGTTCAACTGTCATACGCCCCATCAGAACCTAAAATAGAAGCTTTTTTTTTCACTCCAATGTTTGTAAACAAAGTAGATGTAAACAAAACACTGTATAGTCTCAAAACATGGTTGAAACTATAATGTTGATATGATGGATGGTCAGTCCTTGTATCCGTACCGTAGCTCTGTCTATCCGTTTGAGAGTGGTTACATTTCTCCAGCCCCAATCCCCCCGAAACAAGGGGGAGGAAAAACGTTTCGTTTCAACTGCTGATTGACGCTTTAACAAATCGTTTGTTAGTAATTATATTAGTTTCTGCACATGCACAGTGCTGGTGAATTCAATGTTGCATTGCTCCATTCCATTTGATCCAAAACACAGCAATGGATCAAGTCATGGAAATGTTGATAAATTATAAATGATGTATCCTACCTTCACGTCAGATCAGATTAAGCCATTTTCTGAAATTAAATCCATCCGCTACCAAATCGGACACGTCTGTTTATAATTTGCACCTCGTTTTAGTCCCTTACAGTAATAGTCTATCCAATGTAAAGACAATAAGTGGGATGCAGGGCGAAAAGAAGAGAGCGCTGGAGAAATCCTTCCTTGCTCCCAGATCCTGACAACACACTGCTCCGCGCCGCATCCAAAACTCGGTATAAAATTACGCAAGGATAAGATTATGTAGAAATGTAAGAACACATGTCCTTGTTGGACCGGTGGCACTCACCCAACCTGAATTAATGACAGAGATAAATTCAACGCCAGGTATTCTGATGATGCATTATGTTCCCGAGGACAAGTGGTCTGGTCAGCCAAGCGACGGCCTTCGATTCCTTACGTCTTCTGCAGCAAACCAGTGCGTTTTCTCTTCATGAGTCGCATTGTCAGCAGCATCTCTGCGAGCTGAGGTGGTGAATCATGGGAGCGCATGAGCAGTCTTGTCTTGCCAGAAGAAATTGTTCGTGTTTTTTTCTTATTCATAATACTCCAGTCTGTGTAGTGTCACTGCTGCCCACAGCAACTGGCCGACTTTTGTAGACGTGTTTTTTTTCTTCCAATACTAGACCAACAATGACTGGTGGCCAACACTCACACTACGATACTAGTGGTACCCACTCCATAAAATCCATATTTTAACCTACGTATTGTGATAATCGGTTGTTTGATCTATAACCTGTTAGCTCATACGCCCCGCGACCGTGATATATTGGCCTAAAGGCCGAGACAATAAGAAGACAGTGGCAGAATAAATTCAACCACACCTTTGTTTCATCACAAAATCGGATAGCAACCTCTGTCCAGTGAAGTCCACAACGCATTTCGCATGTACAGTAACATACAGTACATGACCTACAGCCTGGTCAAGCAAGTTCATGTTTCCGATATTTTAGGACCGCTAATCAACTATTGATTTAGAACCACAGAGAGTTACCGCAAGTCACGAAGAAACCCGGAGCTGCCTCCACTATTCCAGCACCATTTCAACTTTAACATTTCAATATCATCAAATCACCTCTGCTTAGTCTAATACAGGGACGAGTAAAATATACCCCAAACTATTTAGTCCAATAAGATAAATATGATGTGGCTGTCCATGGTTCTGATTTCTGTGTGTCGTGTGCGTGTGTGCACGTGTTTGTGCAAGTAGAAAAAACATGTTGACTCACCCTACTTGTAGAGAAACACCAATGCCTTCCTTCTCTCTTTCAAGTTGATGAAATGGTCTGTCACCCTGTCATACAGTACATGCTTTTATGTTTTTGTTGTCCTTGGCTACTTGGCTAAAATGCTTGCTCGCTAGTATAACTTCCATTCATGGGCAACTTTAGCTAGTTAACATTATCCTTCTACATCTAGCTACATATTGAACTAACATGCTCTCAGGCCAGGGGCTCAACAATGTATGAATGAATGGTTAGATCAGAATCACTGCTATAACCATTGGCCAGAACGGGGAAATAAAACCACAAGTCCACATCCCTATTTCCATCCATGGCTAATTTAGGAAAAGGTCCCATTTTGTCTAGCAAGCCACCAGAGAACAACACCACAACGAGCTGCAACAATTATAGTTTTTCTGTCAATGACGTCTGCTCTCAATGGGATTTCATATGAGTGAAGCCAAATCCAAGATGGCTTCCCTTCACACCTTTTTTTTGTTGTTGGTTTGCCAGAACCATTCACAGTTGAGCTCAACTCAAGTTAAGCTCAACGCTGATTGGCAAATGTTTCACACTTTCTTTGTCAATGGAGGCCAGATGGTCGCTGGCTGCCCTTACCTTCAGCGCTACAGGCGGCAACAATGTCATACTCTTTATGACCAGACAGAATCAGATAGATGGTCTACTCATAGAGAGACAGAGGCGCGCTGTTTAACTCGCTCGGATGCTTTCTCCTGTGAAATACATTCAACCTCTTGCGAATTGAAAGAAAATTATGAAATACAGAGAGAATAAGATATATATATATATATTATTTATTTTGGGGGGTTGGGGGTGGGGGTGGGGGGGGGGGGTGGCTTCCCATGGCAACCATGAATACACTCCACTGGGTACCAGACAAGCTACTCTAGTACTAGGCTACAATGACTTACTACTGTATCCTAACCTCACACAGACAAAGAAGACGCTCTGTCTGGACTTCCTGTCCAGTTCTAAAGAATGAGCGTTAAAGTCACTGATCAGTTCCCTTCCCATAACATGTCCTCCCTGGCCAGGATACACTAGTAGAAATGTCTTCTTTTCTCAAGATTCATGGGTGCAGAATGAGATGCATCTTCTCCGCATGGAAGAAATTCAATTAAATCACTCATTCAATGCAAAAGTCTATTCCCTCAGCTCAGTTTACACAATAGTCTATTCCCTCAGCTCAGTTTACACAATAGTCTATTCCCTCAGCTCAGTTTACACAATAGTCTATACCCTCAGCTCAGTTTACACAATAGTCTATACCCTCAGCTCAGCTTACACAATAGTCTATACCCTCAGCTCAGTTTACACAATAGTCTATACCCTCAGCTCAGTTTACACAATAGTCTATACCCTCAGCTCAGTTTACACAATAGTCTATTCCCTCAGCTCAGTTTACACAATAGTCTATACCCTCAGCCCCAGTCTATACAATAGTCTATACCCTCAGCTCAGTTTACACAATAGCCTATACCCTCGGCTCAGTCTATGCAATAGTCTATACCCTCAGCTCAGTCTATGCAATAGTCTATACCCTCAGCTCAGTCTATACCCTCAGCTCAGTCTATACCCTCAGCTCAGTCCATACAATAGTCTATACCCTCAGCTCAGTCCATACAATAGTCTATACCCTCAGCTCAGTCTATACCCTCAGCTCAGTCTATACCCTCAGCTCAGTCCATACAATAGTCTATACCCTCAGCTCAGTCTATACCCTCAGCTCAGTCTATACCCTCAGCTCAGTCTATACCCTCAGCTCAGTCCATACAATAGTCTATACCCTCAGCTCAGTCCATACAATAGTCTATACCCTCAGCTCAGTCCATACAATAGTCTATATGCTCATCTCAGGTGAGGGTGAGTGTTTCTGAATGCTTGTTATTGCAGTCAAGGCCTTACACACACATTAAGTGTTTACTTTTTTACTGTTAAACACATAAGACAGTATCGACTCCCAATACCACATGGGACTGGGGGCCTGAATCCTGTATCGACTCCCAATACCACGTGGGACTGGGGGCCTGAATCCTGTATCGACTCCCAATACCACATGGGACTGGGGCCCTGAATCCTGTATCGACTCCCAATACCACATGGGACTGGGGGCCTGAATCCTGTATCGACTCCCAATACCACATGGGACTGGGGGCCTGAATCCTGTATCGACTCCCAATACCACATGGGACTGGGGGCCTGAATCCTGTATCGACTCCCAATACCACATGGGACTGGGGGCCTGAATCCTGTATCGACTCCCAATACCACATGGGACTGGGGGCCTGAATCCTGTATCGACTCCCAATACCACATGGGACTGGGGGCCTGAATCCTGTATCGACTCCCAATACCACATGGGACTGGGGGCCTGAATCCTGTATCGACTCCCAATACCACTTGGGACTGGGGGCCTGAATCCTGTATCGACTCCCAATACCACATGGGACTGGGGGCCTGAATCCTGTATCGACTCCCAATACCACATGGGACTGGGGGCCTGAATCCTGTATCGACTCCCAATACCACATGGGACTGGGGGCCTGAATCCTGTATCGACTCCCAATACCACATGGGACTGGGGGCCTGAATCCTGTATCGACTCCCAATACCACATGGGACTGGGGGCCTGAATCCTGTATCGACTCCCAATACCACATGGGACTGGGGGCCTGAATCCTGTATCGACTCCCAATACCACATGGGACTGGGGGCCTGAATCCTGTATCGACTCCCAATACCACATGGGACTGGGGGCCTGAATCCTGTATCGACTCCCAATACAACATAGGACTGGGGGCCTGAATCCTGTATCGACTCACAATACAACATAGGACTGGGGGCCTGAATCCTGTATCGACTCACAATACCACATAAGACTGGGGGCCTGAATCCTGTATCGACTCACAATACCACATAAGACTGGGGGCCTGAATCCTGTATCGACTCCCAATGCAACATAGGACTGGGGGCCTGAATCCTGTATCGACTCACAATACCACATAAGACTGGGGGCCTGAATCCTGTATCGACTCACAATACCACATAGGACTGGGGGCCTGAATCCTGTATCGACTCCCAATACCACATAAGAATGGGGGCCTGAATCCTGTATCGACTCCCAATACCACATAAGACTGGGGGCCTGAATCCTGTATCGACAGTATCCTTTCCTCACTTGTATCTGTTGGAGAGAACTAGATCATTATTTTGATAAACACCTTATCTGAAAGGTACCTACATAATGATTTCATAACACTCATAAACATACTACACATCCATTTATTATCACATAAGCATTTCTTATATATTTTCAAATATATATTTTTGATTTATTTCACCTTTATTTAACCAGGTCGGCCAGTTGAGAAGAAGTTCTCATTTACAACTGCGACCTGGCCAAGATAAACAAAGCAGTGCGACAAAAACAACAACACAGAGTTACACATAAACACCTACTTTATATCCCTTGATCTCAGTTAGTATTTATCCTGTGATGACTGGCCCTGTTGATCTCAGTTAGTATTTAACCTGTGATGACTGGCCCTGTTGATCTCAGTTAGTATTTAACCTGTGATGACTGGCCCTGTTGATCTCAGTTAGTATTTAACCTGTGATGACTGGCCCTGTTGATCTCAGTTAGTATTTATCCTGTGATGACTGGCCCTGTTGATCTCAGTTAGTATTTATCCTGTGATGACTGGCCCTGTTGATCTCAGTTAGTATTTATCCTGTGATGACTGGCCCTGTTGATCTCAGTTAGTATTCATCCTGTGATGACTGGCCCTGTTGATCTCAGTTAGTATTTAACCTGTGATGACTGGCCCTGTTGATCTCAGTTAGTATTTAACCTGTGATGACTGGCCCTGTTGATCTCAGTTAGTATTTATCCTGTGATGACTGGCCCTGTTGATCTCAGTTAGTATTTAACCTGTGATGACTGGCCCTGTTGATCTCAGTTAGTATTTAACCTGTGATGACTGGCCCTGTTGATCTCAGTTAGTATTTAACCTGTGATGACTGGCCCTGTTGATCTCAGTTAGTATTCATCCTGTGATGACTGGCCCTGTTGATCTCAGTTAGTATTTATCCTGTGATGACTGGCCCTGTTGATCTCAGTTAGTATTCATCCTGTGATGACTGTCCCTGTTTATCTCAGTTAGTATTTATCCTGTGATGACTGGCCCTGTTGATCTCAGTTAGTATTTATCCTGTGTTGACTGATCCTGTTGATCTCAGTTAGTTAGGTAGGGAGACAGAGGGAGACAGACAAGGAGACAGACAATGATTCAGACAGACAAGGATTCAGACAGACAATGATTCAGACAGGGAGGGAGGGAGACAGGGAGGGAGACAGACAGGGAGGGAGACAGACAGGGAGGCAGACAGACAGGGAGGCAGACCGGGAGGGAGACAGACAGGGAGGCAGACCGGGAGGGAGATAGGGAAGGAGACAGGGAGAGAGACAGGAAGGATCCATGTTAGTACACAACACAGTCACATCGAATTCACACCAAATCTGCTTACAAACTTGTTTCTGTATAGCACTTTGAGATATCAGCTGATGTAAGAAGGGCTTTATAAATAAATAAAATAAATGGACTTTGCAGGCAAGCCGTGTTTACTAGGAGTGTTTACCTTTGTGATTGATCCCATTTGGATTGATGGATTCACAGAGCCGAGGATCAGGGAAAACTGATCACCCTAATCAGGCAGGTTGGTTTGCTCACCACCAGCTTGTATGAGCTTTGGCAATTTTAAATGCTGCTATACTGGGCCTTATTTGGCAAGGCTATGGATGCCGGATTGGGTCACATCAAAAAAATAAAAAGCAATTGAGTCTCTGCAGGGATGCCCCTGAGACAGTTGCTGTCCACTGCCCTGTGGTGCTGAACTTCCGAATTCTGCCGCTGTATATTTGTTTTATGGCATCAATTTAAATCAGCCTTAGTTTGTTAGGAAGAAACTTAATGCTGAGATTTGAAGACCATTGAGATGTGAAGGCCGTTGAGATGTGAAGACCATTGAGATGTGAAGGCCAATGAGATGTGAAGGCCGTTGAGATGTGAAGGCCATTGAGATTTGAAGACCATTGAGATGTGAAGGCCAATGAGATGTGAAGGCCGTTGAGATGTGAAGGCCGTTGAGATGTGAAGACCATTGAGATGTGAAGACCGTTGAGATGTGAAGGCCATTGAGATTTGAAGACCATTGAGATGTGAAGGCCGTTGAGATGTGAAGGCCGTTGAGATGTGAAGGCCGTTGAGATGTGAAGACCATTGAGATGTGAAGGCCGTTGAGATGTGAAGACCGTTGAGATGTGAAGGCCGTTGAGATGTGAAGACCATTGAGATGTGAAGACCATTGAGATGTGAAGCTCGTTGAGATGTGAAGGCCGTTGAGATGTGAAGACCTTTGAGATTTGAAGACCATTGAGATGTGAAGGCCGTTGAGATGTGAAGACCGTTGAGATGTGAAGGCCGTTGAGATGTGAAGACCATTGAGATGTGAAGACCATTGAGATGTGAAGCTCGTTGAGATGTGAAGGCCATTGAGATGTGAAGACCATTGAGATGTGAAGACCATTGAGATTTGAAGACCATTGAGATGTGAAGGCCGTTGAGATGTGAAGGCCGTTGAGATGTGAAGGCCGTTGAGATGTGAAGACCATTGAGATGTGAAGACCATTGAGATTTGAAGACCGTTGAGATGTGAAGGCCGTTGGGATGTGAAGACCTTTGAGATTTGAAGACCATTGAGATGTGAAGGCCGTTGAGATGTGAAGACCGTTGAGATGTGAAGGCCGTTGAGATGTGAAGATCGTTGAGATGTGAAGACCGTTGAGATGTGAAGGCCATTGAGATGTGAAGGCCGTTGAGATGTGAAGACCGTTGAGATGTGAAGGCCGTTGAGATGTGAAAGCCATTGAGATGTGAAGGCCGTTGAGATGTGAAGGCTGTTGAGATGTGAAGGAAATTGAGATGTGAAGGAAATTTAAATCTGAAGACGCACAGTGATTAATGTTCAGTTCGACTCTTTTTCCTGCTGTGACGAGGACAGCGTTGCCTAGTAACTGACTGTACGGTGGTGGTGGCTACAGTACTCAGCCTCCACTTTACCTCCCTTTGCTCTCCATGTAACCAGATCACTTAGGGGTTCTGCTGCCGGAAACCGACCCTACAACAACAGAGAGAGAGAGAGAGAGATTGGGGGAGAGAGAGAGGGGGAGAGAGAGAGAGAGAGAGAGAGAGAGAGAGAGAGAGAGAGAGAGAGAGAGAGAGAGAGGGAGAAAGAGAGAGAAAGAGAGGGAGAAAGAGAGAGAAAGAGAGAGAGAGAGAGAGAGAGAGAGAGAGAGGTAATTACGGCCTTCCGATGAACGCAGGACAGTCATGATGGCGGCCTGAACCACATTCACGGCCGGCCCTCTCATTAGGCATGATTAGGCAACCGCCTATGGCAGCAGATTGACAAGGGTGGCATATTCTGAGTTTAACTGACCAAGACACACCTCCAACAACACAGAAAATCTCACATAATTATACCAAAAAACAATGCCAATTGTTCTCAACCGGTGGCGTTGATGCCGCCCTGTGATAAGCAGTGCCCACTTTGTCAAAGGCAAGAGTGCAAAATATTTTGATTGTCCATTCCCAATCAACAACAAAAAAGAGCTGTCATGTTGACAAACAACATATCCTAAAAACAGGACAGGTCAATGTAAAACGGACAATATGGAATGGACCAATCACAACGGTTTCCATTGAGAATACTTGAGATGTTTCTACAACTTGATTGGAGTCCACCAGTGGTATATTCAATTGATTTGACACGATTTGGAAAGGCACACACCTGTCTACATAAGGTTCCACAGTTGACAGTTCATGTCGGAGCAAAAACCAAGCCATGAGGTCGAAGGGCTCCCTCTGCTGTTTCCTATCCTTTGTTTTGTTGATGTTGAGTGAGAGGTTATTTTTCTGACTCCACACTCCGAGGGCCCTCACCAAGGGCTGAGAACACACCCTTGTGGGGCCCCAGTGTTGAGGATCAGCGAGGTGGAGGTGTTGTTTCCTACCTTCACCACCTGGGGGCGGCCTGTCAGGAAGTCCAGGACCCAGTTGCACAGGGCGGGGTCGAGATCCAGGGTCTCGAGCTTAAGGACGAGTTTGGAGGGCACTCTGGCGTTAAATTCTGAGCTGTAGTCAATGAACAGCATTCTTACATAGGTATTCCTATTGTCCAGATGGGATATGGCAGTGTACAGTGTGATGGCGATTGCATCATCAGTGGACCTATAGGGGCGGTATGCAAATTGGAATGGATCTAGGGTATCAGGTAGGGTGATATGATCCTTGACTAGTCTCTCACAGCACTCCATGATGACAGAAGTGAGTGCAATTGGGCGATAGTCATTTATTTCAGTTACCTTAGCTTTCTTGTGAACAGGAACAATGGTGGCCATCTTGAAGCATGCAGGGATAACAGACTGGGATAGGGATTGGTTGAATACGTCCGTATACACACCAGCCAGCTGGTCTGCGCATGATCTCAGGACGCGGCTAGGGATGCTGTCTGCAGCCTTGCGAGCGTTAACATGTTTAAAGGTTTTACTCATGTTGGCCACGGAGAAGGAGAGCCCACAGGCTTTGGTAGCGAGCCGTGTCAGTGGCACTGTATTGTCCTCAAAGCGAGCAAAGAAGTTGTTTAATTTGTCTGGGAGCAAGACGTTGATGTCCGCGACGGGTCTGGTTTTCTTTTTGTAATCCGTGATTGTCTGTAGATCCTGCTGCATACGTCTCGTGTTCGAGCCGTTGAATTGCTACTCTACTTTGTCTCTATATTGACACTTTTCTTGTTTGATTGCCATGTGGAGGGAATAGCTACACTGTTTGTATTCGGTCATGTTTCCGGTCATCTTGCCATGGTTAAAAGCGGTGGTTCGCGCTTTCAGTTTTGCGCTAATGCTGCCATTAATCCACGGATTCTGGTTAGGGAAGGTTTTAATAGTCACAGCGGGTACGACATCTCTGATGCACTTGCTAATAAACTCGCTCACCGAGTCAGCGTATACATCAATGTTGTTGTCTGAGGCGATCCACGTGATCGAAGCAATCTTGAAGCGTGGAATCCGATTGGTCAGACTAGCATTGTATTGACCTGAGCATGGGCGTTTCCTGTTTCAGTTTCTGTCTGTAGGCTGGGAGCAACAAAATGGATTCATGGTCAGATTTGCCGAAGGCTGGGCGCGAGAGGGCTTTGTATGCATCGTAGAAGTTCGAGTAGCAATGATCAAGAATTCTGCCAGCTCGTGTCGCGCATTCGATATGCTAATAGAATTTAGGGAGTATTGATCTTAGGTTAGCTTTGTTAAAATCCCCAGCTACAATAAATGCAGCCTCAGGATGTATGGTTTCCAGTTTACATAGAGTCCAGTGAAGTTCTTTCAGGGCCGACGAGGTATCTGGTTGGGGGGGATATACACGGCTGTGACTATCAACGAAGAGAATTCTCTAGGAGAGATCCTTGATGAAAACCTGCTCCAGAGTGCTCAGGACCTCAGACTGGGGCAAAGGTTCACCTTCCAACAGGACAATGACCCTAACCACACAGCCAAGACAACTTAGGAGTGGCTTCGGAACAAGTCTCTGAATGTCTTTGAGTGGCCCAGCCAGAGCCCGGACTTGAACCTGATCGAACATCCCTGGAGAGACCTGAAAATAGCTGTGCAGCAACGCTCCCCATCCGACCTGACAGAGCTTGAGAAGATCTGGAGAAACTCCCCAAAATACAGGTGTGCCAAGCTTGTAGTGCTGCCAAAGGTGCTTCAACAAAGTACTGAGTAAAGGGTCTGAATACTTATGTAAATGGAATATTTCACTTTTATTTTATTTTTTAAATTTGTAAAAAAAATCATTATGGGGTATTGTGTGTAGATTAATGCGCTTACATTTTTTTTTTTTTACAAGGCGGTATAACGTAACAAAATGTGGAAAAAGCCAAGGGGTGTGAATACTTTCTGAATACACTGTACCTTTTTCTTTTAGATGTCTTTTCAACGTCATTTTGCTTACTGGGAATATTCTCATCTAGCCAAGGGCAGCAGAATGACAAGGACGTGATAAAAAAATACTTTTCTATTCCATAATGCAGTAGCTCCATTTAAATATTTAAGATGTGACAGACAGTGACAATCCAAAAAACCTCATCCTCAGATGAATAATTGACCTGTATGCTGGTGACGGCACTGTTGTCTCCTACTGCAGTGTTTCAATGTAAACGCCTGTCTATAGCCTTCATCATCACTCACCAACCAATCTAGTCCTTTTTTTCCCTTATAGCTGCAGATGACTTGATGGCTGAGAACGGATTGGTGAGATCCTATTTCCCTCTAATGTATCTGTATAATGGTATTCTGCATCCAATCACATACAGTACCAGTCAAACATTTGGACACACCTACTCCAGTGTTTTTCTTTATTTTTTAAACTATTTTCTACATTGTAGAATAGTAGTGAAGACATCAACACTATGAAATATGTCACGCCCTGACCTTAGAGAGCCTTTTTATTTCTCTATTTGGTTAGGTCAGGGTGTGACTTGGGTGGGCATTCTAGTTTTCTATTTCTTTGTTGGCCAGGTATGGTTCCCAATCAGAGGCAGCTGTCTATCATTGTCTCTGATTGGGAATCATACTTAGGCAGCCTGTTTTCCACCTTAGTTTGTGGGATCTTGTTTTTCCACAGTAGCTGTCTAGCCCTGCAGAACTTTGCATTCGTTTATCTTTTGTTGTTTTTTCTGTGTTTCATTATTAAATTATCATTAAATTATCACTTTCCACACTGCACTTTTGTAACAGTAAAAGTTTAGAACGTCCCCTCGCCCATACCCGGGCACGAACCAGGGGCCCTCTGCACACATCAACAACTGACACCCACGAAGCATTGTTACCCATCGCTCCACAAAAGCCACAGCCCTTGCAGAGCAAGGGGAACTACTACTTCAAGGTCTCAGAGCAAGTGACGTCACCGATTGAAACGCTATTTAGCGCGCACCGCTAACTAAGCTAGCACCGCTAACTAAGCTAGCACCGCTAACTAAGCTAGCACCGCTAACTAAGCTAGCCGTTTCACATCCGTTACACTTTGGTCTCATTCATTCAACGACGGACGTAACAAAATAACACACATGGAATCATGTAGTAACCTAACGTGTTAAAAAAATCGAGTTATATTTTATATTTGAGATTCTTCAAAGTAGCTACCCTTTGCCTTGATGACAGCTTTGCACACTCTTGGCATTCTCTCAACCAGCTTCATCAGGGTGGTATGCCAGAAGCATACCACACTGCATACCACTGCTGGCTTGCTTCTGAAGCTTAGCAGGGTTGGTCCTGGTCAGTTCCTGGATGGGAGACCAGATGCTGCTGGAAGTGGTGTTGGAGGGCCAGTAGGAGGCACTCTTTCCTCTGGTCTAAAAAAAATGTCCCAATGCCCCATGGCAGTGATTGGGGACACTGCCCTGGGTAGGGTGCCGTCTTTCGGATGGGACGTTAAACGGGTGTCCTGACTCTGAGGTCATTAAAGATCCCATGGCACTTATCGTAAGAGTTGGGGTGTTAACCCCGGTGTCCTGGCTAAATTCCCAATCTGGCCATCAAACCATCACGGTCACCGTATAATCCCCCTCCTCTACCCTGTAACTATTCCACAGGTCGTTGCTGCAACTGAGAATGTGTTCTCAGTCAACTTACCTGGTAAAAATAATGGATAAAGAAATAAAAATAAATAAATGAGGTAGTCACCTGGAATGATTTTCCAACACAAATGGAGGTTAGTTCATCTATTAATAGACTGATTGGGCTGAGAGAGGGAGAAGAGAACAATAGCAAGGCCAGGTGTTAGTGTTGGGAGGTAGACAACTACAGTCAAGTAAAGCAGAGTGTTTTATTCAGGGCTCAGGTTCCAATTTGCTCCAATAGCTCAGGGAGCTAACTCAAGTCTTAGGCAAGGTTACTCATTGATAACAACGATGACGGTGATCACGATGATGATGATGATGATACTACACAAACAACACTTATTGTAATCCCTAACACGTCCCTCCTCCCATCGCTTAGCAACAGGCTGAAGATTTGTGGCACCCATGTCAGTGTTGACAGCAGAGACCACTACACCAAACTAAGTCCAGACCCCGACAGGTGTTCAGGCGATACGCTGTCAGAGAGGTACACGTACGTCATCTGCATAAAAGAGGGATTTGCATCAACTAGGCAGACGGGTTGCTTCCCACATGAACATTTTCCAGCATACAGTGCTGTTGGCCTTGGTCTGAGACAAGCATTAAAGGTCTTCGCATGAGTTGTTTACATGTACTCTTTAAACCTCTCTGTAAAGCATCTCGAAGACAATATCATGATCTGTATGTTATACCTAATTTAGTTGAATGCATTAACTGTAGTCTTTCTGGATAAGAACCACTAGAGATAATAAATGAATTAATCTCTCGACAGACTACGTAAACATACCATATTGTGCAACATTTTAGTTCTGGGTAATAAATAAATAAATATGTAATAGATAAATAATGAAGGGATTTATGATCTAACTGATAAGAACATCTGATAAACAACTCAAATATAAATGTATAAATAAATATAAATGTACATTTAAATATAAATCTAACCAGACAGATTGATCACCTAGTCAGCTCTGAGATTCTAACCAGACAGATTGATCACTGAGTCAGCTCTGAGATTCTAACCAGACAGATTGATCACTGAGTCAGCTCTGAGATTCTAACCAGACAGATTGATCACCTAGTCAGCTCTGAGATTCTAACCAGACAGATTGATCACCGAGTCAGCTCTGAGATTCTAACCAGACAGATTGATCACCTAGTCAGCTCTGAGATTCTAACCAGACAGATTGATCACCGAGTCAGCTCTGAGATTCTAACCAGACAGATTGATCACCGAGTCAGCTCTGAGATTCTAACCAGACAGATTGATCACTGAGTCAGCTCTGAGATTCTAACCAGACAGATTGATCACCGAGTCAGCTCTGAGATTCTAACCAGACAGATTGATCACCGAGTCAGCTCTGAGATTCTAACCAGACAGATTGATCACCTAGTCAGCTCTGAGATTCTAACCAGACAGATTGATCACCTAGTCAGCTCTGAGATTCTAACCAGACAGATTGATCACCTAGTCAGCTCTGAGATTCTAACCAGACAGATTGATCACCTAGTCAGCTCTGAGATTCTAACCAGACAGATTGATCACCGAGTCAGCTCTGAGATTCTAACCAGACAGATTGATCACCTAGTCAGCTCTGAGATTCTAACCAGACAGATTGATCACCGAGTCAGCTCTGAGATTCTAACCAGACAGATTGATCACCTAGTCAGCTCTGAGATTCTAACCAGACAGATTGATCACCTAGTCAGCTCTGAGATTCTAACCAGACAGATTGATCACCGAGTCAGCTCTGAGATTCTAACCAGACAGATTGATCACCGAGTCGGCTCTGAGATTCTAACCAGACAGATTGATCACTGAGTCAGCTCTGAGATTCTAACCAGACAGATTGATCACCGAGTCAGCTCTGAGATTTTAACCAGACAGATTGATCACCGAGTCAGCTCTGAGATTCTAACCAGACAGATTGATCACTGAGTCAGCTCTGAGATTCTAACCAGACAGATTGATCACCGAGTCAGCTCTGAGATTCTAACCAGACAGATTGATCACCGAGTCAGCTCTGAGATTCTAACCAGACAGATTGATCACTGAGTCAGCTCTGAGATTCTAACCAGACAGATTGATCACCGAGTCAGCTCTGAGATTCTAACCAGACAGATTGATCACTGAGTCAGCTCTGAGATTCTAACCAGACAGATTGATCACCGAGTCAGCTCTGAGATTCTAACCAGACAGATTGATCACTGAGTCAGCTCTGAGATTTTAACCAGACAGATTGATCACTGAGTCAGCTCTGAGATTTTAACCAGACAGATTGATCACCGGGTCAGCTCTGAGATTTGGAGATTCTAATTTTACACGTTGATTCCATGCCCCAATACGTTGACAAATTACGTTGAAACAATGTTGATTCAACCATTGTGTGCCCAATGGGTTAGTAGTGCTGAGATCCAGTAGAGTAGACTAGAGACAGAAGACACAGGGAGGGAAACCAAGGCTCCAAATAACCACTCTCGCATTCTCACAAGGGACCTGTCATCCTTGTGTATTCAGTTCAGTACAGTACTGACTCACTGTCCCTTTTTAGCCTGGTAAACTGGAGGATCATATTGGGTTTGTATGAGAGGATCTCAGCTGCTGCAGGCCAGGCAGCCATAACACCAGGGTGGATCTCAGCTGCTGCAGGCCAGGCAGCCATAACACCAGGGTGGATCTCAGCTGCTGCAGGCCAGGCAGCCATAACACCAGGGAGGATCTCAGCTGCTGCAGGCCAGGCAGCCATAACACCAGGGTGGATCTCAGCTGCTGCAGGCCAGGCAGCCATAACACCAGGGTGGATCTCAGCTGCTGCAGGCCAGGCAGCCATAACACCAGGGTGGATCTCAGCTGCTGCAGGCCAGGCAGCCATAACACCAGGGAGGATCTCAGCTCCTGCAGGCCAGGCAGCCATAACACCAGGGTGGATCTCAGCTGCTGCAGGCCAGGCAGCCATAACACCAGGGTGGATCTCAGCTGCTGCAGGCCAGGCAGCCATAACACCAGGGTGGATCTCAGCTGCTGCAGGCCAGGCAGCCATAACACGAGGGTGGATCTCAGCTGCTGCAGGCCAGGCAGCCATAACACGAGGGTGGATCTCAGCTGCTGTAGGCCAGGCAGCCATAACACCAGGGTGGATCTCAGCTGCTGCAGGCCAGGCAGCCATAACACCAGGGTGGATCTCAGCTGCTGTAGGCCAGGCAGCCATAACACCAGGGTGGATCTCAGCTGCTGCAGGCCAGGCAGCCATAACACCAGGGTGGATCTCAGCTGCTGCAGGCCAGGCAGCCATAACACCAGGGAGGATCTCAGCTGCTGCAGGCCAGGCAGCCATAACACAAGGCAGCCGCTCCACTGAACTAACAATATAGAGGAGAGAGAAAGAGAGAGAAAGATGAAGAGAGAGAGAGAGAGAGAGAAAGATGAAGAGAGAGAGAGAGAGAGAGAGAGAGAGAGAGAGAGAGAGCACGTGGTCTGGGTCCTGGCTGTTATTGTTAGTAAGTGGCTGTCTAACATGCCAGAGTTGACAGGTTGAAAGGTGCAGTGTTTGTCTACCCAGGCCTGCCCTTTTATACATGGCATCTCTCTCTCTCTCCCTCTCTCTCTCTCTCTTTCCATCTCTCTCTCTGTCTCTCTCTCTCTCTCCCTCTCTCTCTCTCTCTCTCTCTCTCTCTCTCTCTCTCTCTCTCTCTCTCTCTCTCTCTCTCTTTCCATCTCTCTCGCTCCCTCTCAAACCAAATCAAATCAGAGTTTATTGGTACACAGTCTGACAGATGTTATTGCAGGTGCAGTGCAATATTTATGTTTCTAATTCCAACAATACATCAATATCTAGCAATACAATACCAATACATCAATATCTATCAATACAATCCCAATACATCAATATCTAGCAATACAATACCAATACATCAATATCTAGCAATACAATACCAATACATCAATATCTAGCAATACAATACCAATACATCAATATCTAGCAATACAATACCAATACATCAATATCTAGCAATACAATACCAATACATCAATATCTAGCAATACAATACCAATACATCAATATCTAGCAATACAATACCAATACATCAATATCTATCAATACAATCCCAATACATCAATATCTAGCAATACAATACCAATACATCAATATCTAGCAATACAATACCAATACATCAATATCTAGCAATACAATAACAATACAACAATATCAAATCAAATCAAATCAAATTTATTTATATAGCCCTTCGTACGTCAGCTGATATCTCAAAGTGCTGTACAGAAACCCAGCCTAAAACCCCAAACAGCAAGCAATGCAGGTGTAGAAGCACGGTGGCTAGGAAAAACTCCCTAGAAAGGCCAAAACCTAGGAAGAAACCTAGAGAGGAACCAGGCTATGTGGGGTGGCCAGTCCTCTTCTGGCTGTGCCGGGTGGAGATTATAACAGAACATGGCCAAGATGTTCAAATGTTCATAAATGACCAGCATGGTCGAATAATAATAAGGCAGAACAGTTGAAACTGGAGCAGCAGCACAGTCAGGTGGAAGTTGAAACTGGAGCAGCAGCATGGCCAGGTGGACTGGGGACAGCAAGGAGTCATCATGTCAGGTAGTCCTGGGGCATGGTCCTAGGGCTCAGGTCAGTTGAAACTGGAACAGCAGCATGGCCAGGTGGACTGGGGACAGCAAGGAGTCATCATGTCAGGTAGTCCTGGGGCATGGTCCTAGGGCTCAGGTCCTCCGAGAGAGAGAAAGAAAGAGAGAAGGAGAGAATTAGAGAACGCACACTTAGATTCACACAGGACACCGAATAGGACAGGAGAAGTACTCCAGATATAACAAACTGACCCCAGCCCCCCGACACATAAACTACTGCAGCATAAATACTGGAGGCTGAGACAGGAGGGGTCAGGAGACACTGTGGCCCCATCCGAGGACACCCCCGGACAGGGCCAAACAGGAAGGATATAACCCCACCCACTTTGCCAAAGCACAGCCCCCACACCACTAGAGGGATATCTTCAACCACCAACTTACCATCCTGAGACAAGGCTGAGTATAGCCCACAAAGATCTCCGCCACGGCACAACCCAAGGGGGGGGCGCCAACCCAGACAGGATGACCACAACAGTGAATCAACCCACTCAGGTGACGCACCCCCTCCAGGGACGGCATGAGAGAGCCCCAGCAAGCCAGTGACTCAGCCCCTGTAATAGGGTTAGAGGCAGAGAATCCCAGTGGAAAGAGGGGAACCGGCCAGGCAGAGACAGCAAGGGCGGTTCGTTGCTCCAGAGCCTTTCCGTTCACCTTCCCACTCCTGGGCCAGACTACACTCAATCATATGACCCACTGAAGAGATGAGTCTTCAGTAAAGACTTAAAGGTTGAGACCGAGTTTGCGTCTCTGACATGGGTAGGCAGACCGTTCCATAAAAATGGAGCTCTATAGGAGAAAGCCCTGCCTCCAGCTGTTTGCTTAGAAATTCTAGGGACAATTAGGAGGCCTGCGTCTTGTGACCGTAGCGTACGTGTAGGTATGTACGGCAGGACCAAATCAGAGAGATAGGTAGGATCAAGCCCATGTAATGCTTTGTAGGTTAGCAGTAAAACCTTGAAATCAGCCCTTGCTTTGACAGGAAGCCAGTGTAGAGAGGCTAGCACTGGAGTAATATGATAAAATTTTTTGGTTCTAGTCAGGATTCTAGCAGCCGTATTTAGCACTAACTGAAGTTTATTTAGTGCTTTATCCGGGTAGCCGGAAAATAGAGCATTGCAGTAGTCTAACCTAGAAGTGACAAAAGCATGGATAAATTTTTCTGCATCATTTTTGGACAGAAAGTTTCTGATTTTTGCAATGTTACGTAGATGGAAAAAAGCTGTCCTCGAAATGGTCTTGATATGTTCTTCAAAAGAGAGATCAGGGTCCAGAGTAACGCCGAGGTCCTTCACAGTTTTATTTGAGACGACTGTACAACCATTAAGATTAATTGTCAGATTCAACAGAAGATCTCTTTGTTTCTTGGGACCTAGAACAAGCATCTCTGTTTTGTCCAAGTTTAATAGTAGAAAGTTTGCAGCCATCCACTTCCTTATGTCTGAAACACATGCTTCTAGCGAGGGCAATTTTGGGGCTTCACCATGTTTCATTGAAATGTACAGCTGTGTGTCATCCGCATAGCAGTGAAAGTTTACATTATGTTTTCGAATAACATCCCCAAGAGGTAAAATATATAGTGAAAACAATAGTGGTCCTAAAACGGAACCTTGAGGAACACCGAAATTTACAGTTGATTTGTCAGAGGACAAACCATTCACAGAGACAAACTGATATCTTTCCGACAGATAAGATCTAAACCAGGCCAGAACATGTCCGTGTAGACCAATTTGGGTTTCCAATCTCTCCAAAAGAATGTGGTGATCGATGGTATCAAAAGCAGCACTAAGGTCTAGGAGCACGAGGACAGATGCAGAGCCTCGGTCCGATGCCATTAAAATGTCATTTACCACCTTCACAAGTGCCGTCTCAGTGCTATGATGGGGTCTAAAACCAGACTGAAGCATTTCGTATACATTGTTTGTCTTCAGGAAGGCAGTGAGTTGCTGTACAATATCTAGCAATACAATACCAATACAACAATATCTATCAATACAATAACAATACATCAATATCTAGCAATACAATAACAATACATCAATATCTAGCAATACAATAACAATACAACAATATCTATCAATACAATACCAATACATCAATATCTAGCAATACAATACCAATACACACTTTACTCAAAGTAAACAAAAGAAGAAAACAAAGAAGAAAGACAATGAAGAAATGAAGAAATATCAAAACGAGCTGAGTCAGTATCCGGAATGTGAATACATGTACAGTACCAGTCAGATGTTTGGAGACACCTCCTTCCAAGGTTCTTCTTTATTTTTTACTATTTTCTACATTTTAAAAGAATAGTGTAGTAACTAAAAAAATATATTTTATTTTATGAGATTCTTCAAAGTCGTCATCCCTTTGCCTTGATGACAGATTTGCACACTCTGGGCATTCTCTCAACCATCTTCAACTGGAATGCTTTTTCAACAGTCTTGAAGGAGTTCCCACATATGCTGAGCACTTGTTGGCTGCTTTTCTATTTATTTGATTTTTTCCCCCTGAATGTTTTGGTTGAGTCTAATTGTGCTGCTGTCCTGAGGCTCTATGGGGTCTGTTTGTGTTTTTGAAGAGATCCCCAAGAACAGCTTGCTTAGGGGACTCTTCTCCAGGTTCATCTAACTCTCTCTCTCTCTCTCTTTCTTTCTTTCTTTCTTTCCTTCTTTCTTTCTTTCTTTCTTTCTTTCTTTCTTTCTTCTTTCTTTCTTTCTTTCTTTCTTTCTTTCTTTCTTTCTTTCTTTCTTTCTTTCTTTCTCTGTCTCTCTCTCTCTCTCTCTCTCTCTCTCTCTCTCTCTCTCTCTCTCTCTCTCTCTCTCTCTCTCTCTTTCTCTCTCTCTCTCTCTGCCTCTCTCTCTCTCTCTGCCTCTCTGCCTCTTTTTCTCTCTCTCTCTCCCTCTCTCTCTCCCCCTCTCTCTCTGTCTCTTTGCTGTAGTGGTCACTAGTGGCAGATCACGCCTGGCTGACTCTCCAGTCTAATGTCACAGTAACTATTCTCTCTGGGGGAGGGGTGTTTTTTCAATTGGGCTGTGTATTTTATTTGAAGAGGGGTATTTTAGTGAGAGTATGGCAAAGGGAGGAGGACGGGATCTGGTGATGATGTTTGTGTCTCTGCTTCTACACACAGAGTACCACTGGCAAACATAATATACAGCTTACCCTTTACCCAACAGCATAAATTAAATCAAAGCTATGTTTGATGTCTGCCTTACAACCCCAGAACAACAGAAGACACGTTACACTACAATGGCATAGGAGCCGAGGATATGATACCCATGCAGGCTGCCATCGAGTGGCTATGGCTAGCTAGATACAGGAATCTATTTATTTAGCCTCTGGCTGATAACAATGGAGGATACTGTAGGTGAGGAGGTTCCCTCAGCAGAGGATCCAGGGAGATACAGGCTGCTAATGGGACATCTATATGGCTTTTCACTCTTTTGTGTGTTTTGAGATAGGACATGTTTAACTATTGTTGTGAGGACCAGACATCCCCACAAGAATAGTAAACAAACAAACATTTGACCAACTGAGGACTTTTTGTTAGTCCCCATGAGGGCAAATGCTATTTCTAGGGGGTTTAGGGTTAAGGTTAGAATTAGTGTTCGGGTTAGAATAAGGTTAAGAGTTAGGAGCTAGGAGCTAGGGTTTGTTTTAGGTTTAGAGTTAGGGTTAAGGTTAGGTTTTTGGGTTAGGGTTAGGTTTAAGGTTAGGGTAAGAGTACGGGTAAGGGTCAGTGTTAGGTTAGGTTAGGGGTTAGGGAAAATAGGATTTTGAATGGGACTGAATTCTGTGTCCCCACAAGGTTAGCTGTACAAGACTGTGTGTGTGTGTGTGTGTGTGTGTGTGTGTGTGTGTGTGTGTGTGTGTGTGTGTGTGTGTGTGTGTGTGTGTGTGTGTGTGTGTGTGTGTGTGTGTGTGTGTGTGTGTGTGTGTGTGTGTGTGTGTGCGTGTGTGTGTGTGTGACTCAGGCAGCAGCCCAAACTAAACCCGAGAGGGTACTGATTATGTAAAGTCACATTATGGAACACTGGACTGACTGACTAAGATATGAATCAGTCTGTGAGAGGATTTATCAACTTTAGAGAGGGAGGAATCTACTGCTGCACCACTCCCCCCCTCACCTCTCTCTCTCCCCTCCCTCACCTCTCTATCCCTCCTCTTTTTCCCTCCCTCACTCCCTCCCTCCCCTCTCCTCTCTCTCCCTACCCACTCCCTCCCTCCTTTCTCTCCCCTCCCTCCCCTCTCTCTCCCTTCCCTCTTTTTCTCTCCACCCTCTCTCTGCCTTCTCTCTTTCTCCTTCTCCTCTCTCTCTCCCTCCCCTCTCTCCCTCACCTCTCTCTTCCTCCCCTCTCTCTCCCTTCCCTCTTTTTCTCTCCTTCCTCTCTCTCCCTTCCCTCTTTCTCCCTCTCCTCTCTCCCTCCTCTCTCTCTCCCTCCCCCCTCTCTCTCTCCCTCAGGAGGTGGAGGAGGGGGAGGAGACGGAGGCGGGGGCTCCTGGCTGTGCAAGCTGTCCTAACTCCCAATGACCAGGTTACATAAGCCAGCCAGTCACCGTGTAGTGTGTGGTGACTGTCTGTAATCACTGTTTAACACAAGAACAGGACAAAATGAAGAGAAGAATAGCAACGCGTTTTGTTTTATGTCTCGTGTCATCCTCATGTGACCAGCGAAGCCCCCGCTGCAGGCTGACTCTTTAGATCAGCCCTGTGTAAAGCCCTATAGCCGTACACATTTGTTTCATAGTGTTAAATAAAGCCTATGTCAAGCTGCAGTACACTTGGTGCTTGGTGAAGAGCCTTGTGGTGAGATTTAAGAGGTTTCTCTGCTCTAGTAATACCATCTGGTAATCTATCCCTGCTGTAGTGTGTTTGGAGGGTGATGGTCTCTTAACATAATACTGTCCTGTCATTATTAGGATTCAGTTTGATCCCTCTGTCATCATCAGTACACAGTACGCACACACACACACACACATATATATGCGCACACACACACATATATACACACACACACACACACATACATATATATATATATATATATATATGCGCACACACACACACACCCACACACACACACACACACACACACACACACACACACACACACAGAGAATGCTCGTCTAATCCCTCAAAGCAATATCTCAGTGTCTCTTGTCTCTAATAAACACAGAGTACAGGTTAGACTTCAGATTAACATCCAAATAATAGCCGACATGAATTACTGTGGAGGGAAAAAAACGCCATTTTGAAAAATATATATCTGCAATGTTCTGTGTAGGCTAGCTTCTCAAATTTCTCTCAAATTGAACTGACTTCAACCTCTATAGCAGTTGTGTGTACTTAACATGGCCTGGTATGGCCTGGTATGGCCTGATATGGCCTGGTATGGCCTGATATGGCCTGGTATGGCCTGGTATGGCCTGGTATGGCCTGGTATGGCCTGATATGGCCTGATATGGCCTGGTATGGCCTGGTATGGCCTGATATGGCCTGGTATGGCCTGATATGGCCTGGTATGGCCTGATATGGCCTGATATGGCCTGGTATGGCCTGGTATGGCCTGATATGGCCTGGTATGGCCTGATATGGCCTGGTATGGCCTGGTATAGCCTGATATGGCCTGATATGGCCTGATATGGCCTGGTATGGCCTGATATGGCCAGGTATGGCCTGGTATGGCCTGGTATGGCCTGATATGGCCTGGTATGGCCTGGTATGGCCTGATATGGCCTGATATGGCCTGGTATGGCCTGGTATGGCCTGATATGGCCTGGTATGGCCTGATATGGCCTGATATGGCCTGGTATGGCCTGGTATGGCCTGGTATGGCCTGGTATGGCCTGATATGGCCTGGTATGTCCTGGTATGGCCTGATATGGCCTGGTATGGCCTGATATGGCCTGGTATGGCCTGGTATGGCCTGGTATGGCCTGATATGGCCTGGTATGGCCTGGTATGGCCTGGTATGGCCTGGTATGGCCTGGTATGGCCTGATATGGCCTGGTATGGCCTGGTATGGCCTGATATGGCCTGATATGGCCTGGTATGGCCTGATATGGCCTGGTATGGCCTGGTATGGCCTGATATGGCCTGGTATGGCCTGATATGGCCTGGTATGGCCTGGTATGGCCTGATATGGCCTGGTATGGCCTGGTATGGCCTGATATGGCCTGATATGGCCTGGTATGGCCTGATATGGCCTGGTATGGCCTGGTATGGCCTGATATGGCCTGATATGGCCTGGTATGGCCTGGTATGGCCTGATATGGCCTGGTATGGCCTGATATGGCCTGGTATGGCCTGGTATGGCCTGATATGGCCTGGTATGGCCTGGTATGGCCTGATATGGCCTGGTATGGCCTGATATGGCCTGGTATGGCCTGGTATGGCCTGATATGGCCTGGTATGGCCTGGTATTGCCTGATATGGCCTGGTATGGCCTGGTATGGCCTGATATGGCCTGGTATGGCCTGATATGGCCTGGTATGGCCTGATATGGCCTGGTATGGCCTGATATGGCTTTAATCCAGAGTCTATGAGATGTGATTAATACAGAGTAAAATCAACAGACAAACCCCATCATGCAGATTACAGAGCGGGATTAGTGTTATCCCTCTGAGCTGAACTCATTCACTAATTTGATGGAGACTTTTCCCTATCAGATTGATTTTTCTCTCTACGACCCATGGTGATGATACTAGATGGTTAGCTAACACTGATTTCCTCAGTGCTAATGTCCTAGTGTTAGTGGTTGACTCCACTGCAGAACTGTCCTCTGGCCTGGCTGGTGCTATCCTCTCCTGGCGACTTGGGGCCTTTGCTGTGTTAACACTATTATAAACCATGCAGCATCTGTCTGGGGGTTGAACACATCTCCCAGAAACACAACTCATCTGTGGACTACAGTAATTAAGGAGGTCAGGGAGGACAGGAAGGCTGGAGGGAGATACAGACACAGGAAGGGGAGGGGCTGGAGGGAGATACAGACACAGGAAGGGGAGTGGCTGGAAGGAGATACAGACACAGGAAGGGGAGGGGCTGGAGGGAGATACAGACACAGGAAGGGGAGAGGCTGGAGGGAGATACAGACACAGGAAGGGGAGAGGCTGGAGGGAGATACAGACACAGGAAGGGGAGGGGCTGGAGGGAGGGAGATACAGACACAGGAAGGGGAGGGGCTGGAGGGAGATACAGACACAGAAAGGGGAGGGGCTGGAGGGAGGGAGATACAGACACAGGAGGGGGAGGGGCTGGAGGGAGGGAGATACAGACACAGGAAGGGGAGGGGCTGGAGGGAGGGAAATACAGACACATAAAGGGGAGGGGCTGGAGGGAGGGAGATACAGATACATAAAGGGGAGGGGCTGGAGGGAGATACAGACACAGAAAGGGGAGGGGCTGGAGGGAGGGAGATACAGACACAGGAAGGGGAGGGGCTGGAGGGAGGGAGATACAGACACAGGAAGGGGAGGGGCTGGAGGGAGATACAGACACAGGAAGGGGAGGGGCTGGAGGGAGATACAGACACAGGAAGGGGAGGGGCTGGAGGGAGATACAGACACAGGAAGGAGGGGCTGGAGGGAGGGAGATACAGACACAGGAAGGGGAGGGGCTGGAGGGAGATACAGACACAGGAAGGGGAGGGGCTGGAGGGAGATACAGACACAGGAAGGAGGGGCTGGAGGGAGGGAGATACAGACATGGGAAGGGGAAAGGTGGGAGGGAGGGAGATACAGACACAGGAAGGGGAGGGGCTGGAGGGAAAGGGAGATACAGACACAGGAAGGGGAGGGGCTGGAGGGAGATACAGACACAGGAAAGGGAGGGGCTGGAGGGAGGGAGATACAGATACCGGAAGGGGAGGGGCTGGAGGGAGATATAGACACAGGAAGCGGAGGGGCTGGAGGGAGATACAGACACAGGAAGGGGAGGGGCTGGAGGGAGATACAGACACAGGAAGGGGAGGGGCTGGAGGGAGATACAGACACAGGAAGGGGAGGGGCTGGAGGGAGATACAGACACAGGAAGGGGAGAGGCTGGGGGGAGATACAGGCACAGGAAGGGGAGGGGCTGGAGGGAGATACAGAAACAGGAAGGGGAGGGGCTGGGTTGGAACCATAAACTATGCTGTAAAACAGTGGTTCCCCAAACGTTTTATAGTCCCGTACCCTTTCAAACATTCAACCTCCAGCTGTACCCCCTCTAGCACCAGGGTCAGCTCTACCCCCTCTAGCACCAGGGTCAGCTGTACCCCCTCTAGCACCAGGGTCAGCTCTACCCCCTCTAGCACCAGGGTCAGCTGTACCCCCTCTAGCACCAGGGTCATCTGTACCCCCTCTAGCACCAGGTTCAGCTGTACCCCCTCTAGCACCAGGGTCAGCTGTACCCCCTCTAGCACCAGGGTCAGCTGTACCCCCTCTAGCACCAGGTTCAGCTGTACCCCCTCTAGCACCAGGGTCAGCTCTACCCCCTCTAGCACCAGGTTCAGCTGTACCCCCTCTAGCACCAGGGTCAGCTGTACCCCCTCTAGCACCAGGGTCAGCTGTACCCCCTCTAGCACCAGGTTCAGCTGTACCCCCTCTAGCACCAGGGTCAGCTGTAGCCCCTCTAGCACCAGGGTCAGCTGTACCCCCTCTAGCACCAGGGTCAGCTGCACCCCCTCTAGGATCAGGGTCAGCCGTACCCCCTCTAGCACCAGGCTCAGCTCTACCCCCTCTAGCACCAGGGTCAGCTGTACCCCCTCTAGCACCAGGGTCAGCTGTACCCCCTCTAGCACCAGGGTCAGCTGTACCCCCTCTAGCACCAGGGTCAGCTGTACCCCCTCTAGCACCAGGGTCAGCTGTACCCTCTCTAGCACCAGGGTCAGCTGTACCCCCTCTAGCACCAGGGTCAGCTGTACCCCCTCTAGCACCAGGGTCATCTGTACCCCCTCTAGCACCAGGTTCAGCTGTACCCCCTCTAGCACCAGGGTCAGCGCACTCTCAAATGCTGTTTTTTTGCCACCATTGTAAGCCTGCCACACACACACGATACGATACATTTATTAAACATAAGAATGAGTGTGAGTTTTTGTCACAACCCGGCTCGTGGGACGTGACAAAGAGCTCTTATAGGACCAGGGCACAAATAATAAAATAATAATAATCAATAATTTTGCTCTTTATTTAGCCATCTTACATATAAAACCTTATTTGTTCATCAGAAATGGTGAATAACTCCACAGGTTAATGAGAAGGGTGTGCTTGAAAGGATGCACATAACTCTGCAATGTTGGGTTGTATTAGAGAGAGTCTCAGTCTTAAATCATTTTCCACACACAGTCTGTGTCTGTATTTAGGTTTCATGCTAGTGAGGGCCGATAATCCACTCTCACATAGCAACGTGGTTGCAAAGGGCATCAGTGTCTTAACAGCACGATTTGCCAAGGCAAGATACTCTGAGCGCAGCCCAATCCAGTTATCTGGCAATGGCTTCTGATTAAATTACATTTTCACAGAACCGCTTGTTGCAATTTCAATGAGGCTCTCTTGTTCAGATATCAGTAAATGGGCATGAAAGGGATAACGAATCCAGTTGTTTGTGTCATCCGTTTCGGTAAAGTACCTGCGTAATTGCGCATTGTGAGAAACTCGTCATCATGCAAGCAGTCAGACAAGTAAAAATGATTGTCAGTAAAGAACTTTAAGCTCATCTCTAAATAAATTTTAAAAAACGTGTCAATACTTTGCCCCTTGATAACCAGCGCACTTCTGTATGTTGTAAAAGCGTTACATGGTCGCTGCCCATATCATTGCATAATGCATAAAATACACAAGAGGTCAGGGGCCTTGCTTTAACGTTAACCATTTTCATTGTAGTGTCCAAAACGTCTTTCAAGCTGTCAGGCATTCCCTTGGCAGCAAGAGCCTCTCGGTGGATGCTGCAGTGTACCCAAGAGCCTCTCGGTGGATGCTGCAGTGTACCCAAGAGCCTCTCGGTGGATGCTGCAGTGACCCAAGAGCCTCTCGGTGGATGATGCAGTGTACCCAAGAGCCTCTCGGTGGATGCTGCAGTCTACCCAAGAGCCTCTCGGTGGATGCTGCAGTCTACCCAAGAGCCTCTAGGTGGATGCTGCAGTGACCCAAGTGGCGTTGGGAGCAACTGCTTGCATGCGCGTTACCACTCCACTATGTCTCCCTGTCATGGCTTTTGCTCCATCAGTACAGACACCAACACATCTCGACCAAAGTCCATTTGATGTCACAAAGCTGTCCAGTACTTTAAAAATATCCTCTCATGTTGTCCTGGTTTGCAGAAGAGGACGTCTTCCTTAATTTACCCCCCATAAACGTAACAGACATATACAGTGGGGCAAAAATGTATTTAGTCAGCCACCAATTGTGCAAGTTCTCCCACTTAAAAAGATGAGAGAGGCCTGTAATTTTCATCATAGGTACACTTCAACTATGACAGACAAAATGAGAAAAACAATCCAGAAAATCACAGTGTAGGATTTTTTATGAATTTATTTGCAAATTATGGTGGAAAATAAGTACGGCATTGCGCGTACCCCAGTACCTGCTGTAGAACGTGTGCTATGCGAAACAGTTTGATGGTCTCTATTAAAAAGTGGAGGATCCCATCAGCTTTCTATAGGTTAGGCCTACTATATGTATTTCTCAACTTTCCTAATAATAAGCACATTGCTTATCTTTACAACAGGAAAATGAACCACGGGAAAAGCGTCCTCCATTAGCAATTTAATTGCGTAGATGACATGCATGTTTTTAGTTGTATCGCAACTAAATTGGCCAAATAACTTCTTAAAATGAAGCACATTCATTTGATTTATAATGGGTGTAGAGCCTAACTGGCATTAATATGCAGCGCATGAGTTTCAAATTTAGGGAAGATAATTTTCACCATTTTAAACTTTTATAAATAAAAGTATTACTTACATAATCCGCATTTGCGGTCACTTTTGAGAATGGTGTTTTCCACTAATGGAACATTCGTGCTTATAGCCTACTGCCACGTGCTTATAGCCTACTGCCACGTGCTTATAGCCTACTGCCACGTGCTTATAGCCTACTGCCACGTGCTTATAGCCTACTGCCACGTGCTTATAGCCTACTGCCACGTGCTTATAGCCTACTGCCACATGCTTATAGCCTACTGCCACGTGCTTATAGCCTACTGCCACGTGCTTATAGCCTACTGCCACATGCTTATAGCCTACTGCCACGTGCTTATAGCCTACTGCCACGTGCTTATAGCCTACTGCCACGTGCTTATAGCCTACTGCCACGTGCTTATAGCCTACTGCCACGTGCTTATAGCCTACTGCCACGTGCTTATAGCCTACTGCCACGTGCTTATAGCCTACTGCCACGTGCTTATAGCCTACTGCCACGTGCTTATAGCCTACTGCCACGTGCTTATAGCCTACTGCCACGTGCTTATAGCCTACTGCCACGTGCTTATAGCCTACTGCCACATGCTTATAGCCTACTGCCACGTGCTTATAGCCTACTGCCACGTGCTTATAGCCTACTGCCACATGCTTATAGCCTACTGCCACGTGCTTATAGCCTACTGCCACGTGCTTATAGCCTACTGCCACGTGCTTATAGCCTACTGCCACGTGCTTATAGCCTACTGCCACGTGCTTATAGCCTACTGCCACGTGCTTATAGCCTACTGCCACGTGCTTATAGCCTACTGCCACGTGCTTATAGCCTACTGCCACATGCTTATAGCCTACTGCCACGTGCTTATAGCCTACTGCCACGTGCTTATAGCCTACTGCCACGTGCTTATAGCCTACTGCCACGTGCTTATAGCCTACTGCCACGTGCTTATAGCCTACTGCCACGTGCTTATAGCCTACTGCCACGTGCTTATAGCCTACTGCCACATGCTTATAGCCTACTGCCACATGCTTATAGCCTACTGCCACGTGCTTATAGCCTACTGCCACATGCTTATAGCCTACTGCCACGTGCTTATAGCCTACTGCCACGTGCTTATAGCCTACTGCCACGTGCTTAAAGCCTACTGCCACGTGCTTATAGCCTACTGCCACGTGCTTATAGCCTACTGCCACGTGCTTATAGCCTACTGCCACGTGCTTATAGCCTACTGCCACGTGCTTATAGCCTACTGCCACGTGCTTATAGCCTACTGCCACGTGCTTATAGCCTACTGCCACATGCTTAAAGCCTACTGCCACGTGCTTATAGCCTACTGCCACGTGCTTATAGCCTACTGCCACGTGCTTATAGCCTACTGCCACGTGCTTATAGCCTACTGCCACGTGCTTATAGCCTACTGCCACATGCTTAAAGCCTACTGCCACGTGCTTATAGCCTACTGCCACATGCTTATAGCCTACTGCCACATGCTTATAGCCTACTGCCACATGCTTATAGCCTACTGCCACGTGCTTATAGCCTACTGCCACATGCTTATAGCCTACTGCCACGTGCTTATAGTCTACTGCCACGTGCATATAGCCTACTGCCACATGCTTATAGCCTACTGCCACGTGCATATAGCCTACTGCCACATGCTTATAGCCTACTGCCACGTGCGTATTGCTGCTCATATAATGTGAAGAAATACCCTAATAGTTTATCAACATTTTAAGCTAAACATTCTGATCTGTTGCGTCAACCTCAATGCTTAAAAAAAGTTATTTGATGTTAGTGGTTGTATTAATATGGGGATCTATCGCGTCCCACAACTGTCCCAGACGATGTTTTAATATGGGGATCTATCGCATCCCACAACTGTCCAACTGTCCTACTGTTCTATGTTTGGAATATTTCTTCCTCCCACATAATAGAATAGGTCAACGTTGTACTATAATTATTATATTCAGCCCAAGGGAACAACGACCACTGGCCGCAACAGGCATGGATTTTTTTAGGGGGCATTACAGCCACACAAAGGGGATGCTGCATGGAAATTTGAGGCATTATCAAGTGCTTTTGTGAATGAGAGACTGATGAAGTGTGTACAGCCTGCGCAAAAACAACAAAGCAGAGCTCATGCCTTTCATGCAACTTTTTTTCAAATCATCATTAGTCGCATAATGTAGCCTTACAATGTATAAAAAATCTAAACACACATCCCAACATTTGTATCACAACTAAAGTTACATAAATAACTCTAAATGAAGCATATAGGAGTAGCTGTGTCTTTGTTAACCACTCAACACAGAATAGCCGCATGTGCAACACTCCCTCAAATCGCTTGGAGAAAATAATATCCTTTCTATTTTATTCAGCTTTGTTCAATTGTGTTCTTCATGCTATAATATAAAATAATGCCATGGAATTCTAAGCAAATCCTGTCTGCTAAATGAAGTAGTGTAGCCCACGGTCATGTGTCATAGCCAGATCAGGGCCTAACTTAAGATGTATGCTATTCTGTTCTTCTGAAATAGACTACATTATATTCATATCATGTTTCTTTAGACCTGTCTAAAATAAATAATGGATTTATTGTGAAGGTGTAGGCTATATGACATGGATTTATTGTGAAGGTGTAGGCTATATGACATGGATTTATTGTGAAGGTGTAGGCTATATGACATGGATTTATTAGACTTTAAAAAATAATGTAGATGTTCCAAAGGTCTGCATCAGTGGCTTGTGGGCTATGCTTGGAAGCCAGGAGATGCTAAATGTTTTAATGTTAACCTATTTGGGAAAGGCATGCCGCTAGCGCCCCACCTCGACAACATCCGGTGAAATTGCAGAGCGCGAAATTCAAAATACAAAATTCGTAATATTAAACATTCATGATAATACAAGTCTCTTACATCATTTAAAAGCTTAACTTCTTGTTAATCCAGCCGCTTTGTCAGATTTCAAAAAGGATTTATGGCAAAACCACACCATGCGATTATCTGAGGACAGCGCTCCGCATACAAAAGCATTACATACATTTTCCAACCAAGCAGAGGTATCACGAAAGTCAGAAATAGTGATAAAATAAATCACTTACCTTTGAAGATATTCCTCTGGTTGCAATCACAAGGGTCCCAGCTACATAACAAATGTTCCTTTTGTTTGATAAAGTCATTCTTTATATTCCAAAAAAGTCAGTTTAGTTGGCTCAGTAATCCACCGGTTCCCTCGTTCAAAATGCATACAAATGAATCCCGAAAGTTACCAATAAACTTAATCCAAACAAGTCAAACAACGTTTCTAATCAATCCTCAGGTACCCTAATATATCAATAAACGATCAAATTTAGAAGGTAGTATATTATGTTCATTACCGGAGATAAATAATGAACATTACCGGAGATAAACAACACTACAGCCAAAATGGGAGACACTTAGAAAAACTACAATTTCTAGCTCATTTTTCAAAAAAAGAAGCCTGAAACTCTTTCTAAAGACTGTTGACATCTACTGGAAGCCCTAGGAACTGCAATCTGGGAGGTATTCCATTCATATTCCCATCGACAGCCATTATAATGAGTGGTGAGCTCCAAAACTTTCCCGGATGGATTCTCCTCGGGTTTTCGCCTGCTATATCAGTTCTGTTATACTCACATTATTTTCAACAGTTTTGGAAACTTTAGAGTGTTTTCTATCCAATACTACCAATTATACGCATATCCTAGCTTCTGGGTCTGCGTCACAGGCAGTTAACATTGGGCACGTCATTCATCCAAACTTCCGAATACTGCCCACTATCCATAAGAAGTTTTCATTAACAGTCAATTAAGACCAGCAGTTATTTACTTGACAATCGCCGGCTGTTGTCATAGTAACGCCTAGTTATTTCTGAGGTAACGAAGAAGAAATGTATTGTAATAGAATGATGGTATGAAGAAGATGAAAAGCACGTGGCTCTCCAATCATTTCACCCAATCACCACACAGCAACGTTTCAGACGACAAGGAAGGATCCAGCAGCAAAACATCTAGGGTCAGAGTTTCTCTCTCTCTCCACCTTTCCCCTCTCACTCTGTCTGTCCGTCTGTCTGTCTGTCTCTGTTTCTGTCTGTCTGCCTGCCTGCCTCCTCTCCTGTCTGTCTCCCTACAGCCCAGTTAGACAGACAATGCTGGAACTTATCACATACTGACCCACACAACCCTGCTTGTTTTTTCCTTATTACAGATAACAGATGCAGTCCTAACCTACCTTCATCACCAGCCAATCCCCTGGTACCTCAACACCTGTCTCTCTATGGTTGCTTCTCAATAATCTCTCCTTCCTCCTGAAGTGTCCTTCCTCCTGAAGCGTCCTTCCTCCTTGTTCACTACTCCCCAGTAGTTTAAAAGCATTGAATTGGTGTGGGCATGGGCTAGAGGAAGTTTCCATAGGCCGATCATTTCCTTTCAATCCAAGAAGGGAATTGAGCAAGTACACAATTCAAGAGAAATGTGAGATGATTGGGATGCATCCTTTGAACTCTTCTAAATGCTAAGTATCTGAAATGGCACCGTTTGCATTATATTACACATTGCTCTTCTAAATGGGATGTTTGATCACAATGGACAGAGAGATGGTGTCAGAGTGTATGTTATTATCAGAATAGAAAGCGAGTATCATGTTGAACGATCTGTTATCCTCCTTAAATTGGCACATATTCATGTATTACGGTATGTTATAAAAATGGTAAATCTCTATAGATTCCCTGGTTTTACTACTGCTATCTGTCTCTCTGGCCCTAATCCAGAGGTGTCTGAGTGATGAAAAGTCCATTAATCAACTGACTGGTCTCTCCTCCTCAGCAGCTGACAGCTGTACATTGAGGTGTCTGAGTGGTGATAGATCCATTAATCAACTGACTGGTCTCTCCTCTCCAGCAGCTGACAGCTGTACATTGAAGTGTCTGAGTGGTGATAGGTCCATTAATCAACTGACTGGTCTCTCCTCCCCAGCAGCTGAGGTGTCTGAGTGGTGATAGGTCCATTAATCAACTGACTGGTCTCTCCTCTCCAGCAGCTGACAGCTGTACATTGAGGTGTCTGAGTGGTGATAGGTCCATTAATCAACTGACTGGTCTCTCCTCCCCAGCAGCTGAGGTGTCTGAGTGGTGATAGGTCCATTAATCAACTGACTGGTCTCTCCTCTCCAGCAGCTGACAGCTGTACATTGAGGTGTCTGAGTGGTGATAGGTCCATTAATCAACTGACTGGTCTCTCCTCTCCAGCAGCTGACAGCTGTACATTGAGGTGTCTGAGTGGTGATAGGTCAGTCTTGCTGGAGGTTTTACCACCATTTTACCACTTCTCTTCTTAATTGTGTTGATGTCAATAACCTCTAAATGACCTCTTACAGGGTGTGTTAATATGAAAGTGATTTAGATAGTAATTAGTAACATCCAAGGATAGAACTCAAGGATTTTGTTGTCCAGCTGGTCTATTAGGCCGTAATTCATACTAGCCTGGTAGCATTCGGGACCAAAATCTGTGCCATGCTATATTTGAAAAGACAACATTTTACTAGTCTGACGGGCCAGTTTTGCACATTTTCTACTAGCCTGGTGTGAAACGTACTAGCCCCGGGCTGACCTAATTTCCACCCCTGGTAACGCCCCACTGCACAGAGCATATGGAAGACATCATGTTCCCAACATCTAAAATGTTAATGAAGTCTCTACATTTCCACTCCTCTATGCTGTGTACTAAGCTGTTATTGTAGTTGTTGTTGTTGTTGTTGTTGTGGTAGTTGTTGTTGTGCTAGCTGTTGTTGTTTTGGTTGTTGTTGTTGTTGTTGGGGTAGTTGTTGTTGTGCTAGCTGTTGTTGTTTTGGTTGTAATTGTTGTAGTTGTTATTGTGGTAGTTGTTGTAGTTGTTTGGTTGTTGTTGTTGTAGTTGTTATTGTTGTTGTTGTTTTGGTTGTTGTGGTAGTTGTTGTTTTGGTAGTTATTGTTTTGGTAGTTGTTGTGGTAGTTATAGTTTTGTAGTTGTTTTTGTTTTGGTTGTTTTGGTAGTTGTTGTTGTTGTTGTTTTGGTGGTAGTTGTTGTTTTGGTAGATGTGGTAGTTGTTGTTTTGGTAGATGTTGTTGTTGTTTTGGTAGATGTTGTTGTTGTTTTGGTGGTAGTTGTTGTTTTGGTAGATGTGGTAGTTATAGTTTTGTAGTTGTTGTTGTTTTGGTTGTTGTGGTAGTTGTTGTTTTGGTGGTAGTTGTTGTTTTGGTAGATGTGGTAGTTGTTGTTTTGGTGGTAGTTGTTGTTTTGGTAGATGTGGTAGTTGTTGTTTTGGTAGATGTGGTAGTTGTTGTTTTGGTATATGTGGTAGTTGTTGTTTTGGTAGATGTGGTAGTTGTTGTTTTGGTGGTAGTTGTTGTTTTGGTAGATGTGGTAGTTGTTGTTTTGGTGGTAGTTGTTGTTGTTGTTGTTTTGGTCCCACTGCCTACATTACACATAGTCCTACTGACCAGGTACTTCCTCATGACCAGTATAGTTCTTGTGTTGGAGGACTCTCTGTCTGTTAAGGTCGTGTCATGCCGCAGTGCGATGAGGGTCTCACATGGTCCCCTGGGACTAACTACGCACCTCACTACGCTCATCAACCGTACCCGTAGATATAGCTCAAAGACATTGATGGCCAACTTCAACCTTTGGTTACAAGGGCCAGTCCAGTGTTTACCTCTCCAGTGCTCATCACTCTCATCAGAACAGAGTCAGATTGTGCCAACAAACCTCTGATAGTTCTAAACCAGCGGAGGGCGATAGACATCCCAAGAGACACCAATCAGTCCATTTCTATAACAAGGAGGAAACACTCATTATGGGATGTCACAGGAGAGATATTTTCACGATTTAATTTCACTAATGGAAGCCCGCGCCCCACTCTGCAATTAAAAATAAATGGATCTACGGAGGGGGGAAATGATGTTCAGACAATGAAATTAGGATTATATTAAAAAACATTATCTTGAAACTGATTCATATACTGAAATAAATCCCTATTGCAATATCTACACAGACTGTAATCTAGCATAGTTCATATATTTTGCTCATTGTTGGAGTACGGCATGCCTTTTTTCAATGGCAGAATCTTAAGCACCCTGGAGGAAAGATAAAAGTCTTTTGTGTTTTTTCTGGAAATGTTTTCTCTCAAGAGATCATGTTGTCGTACAGTACATTTACCTCAATGTTAAAAGACTGCCTGAAGACCTTCTCTCAACGGACACTCTCCCTCCATTTCTCTCTCTCTCCCTCCATTCCTCTCTCTCCCTCCATTCCTCTCTCTCTCCCTCCCTTCCTCTCTCCCTTCCCCTTCCTCTCTCTCTCCCTTCCTTCCTTCCACTCTATTTTCCTTCCTCGTCTCTCTCTCCCTTCCTCTCTCCCTTCATTCCTTCCTTCCTCTCTCTCTCCCTTTCTTCCTCTCTTTCTTTCCCTTCCTCTCTCTACCTTCCTCTCCCTCTTTCCCTTCCTCGCTCCCTTCCTTCCTTCTTCTCTATTTCCCTTCCTCGTCTCTCTCTCTCTCTCCCGTCCTCTCTCTCTCCCTTCCTCTCTTTCTTTCCCTTCCTCTCCCTCTTTCCCTTCCTTCCTCACTCCCTTCCTCGTCTCTCTCTCTCCCGTCCTCTCTCTCTCCCTTCCTCTCTCTCTCCCTTCCTCTCTTTCTTTCCCTTCCTCTCCCTCTTTCCCTTCCTTCCTTCCTCACTCCCTTCCTCGTCTCTCTCTCTCTCATTTCCTCTCCCTCTTTCCCTTCCTTCCTCCCTCCCTTCCTCACTCCCTTCCTCACTCCCTTCCTCTCTCTCTCTCTCTCTCCCTTCCTTCCTTCCTTCTTTCATCCCTCTCTTCCTTCTTCTCTCTCTTCTCTGTGAGTAAGAAGGCTGTGAGCTTCAGGCTGGCTTCTACCTCAGCGAGATCTATTTTAAGCTTCTGCTCTTTTCCAACTCCTTGCAGCTATACCGATTTGAATATCAATACTAGTTATGACAATAGCCGGCCACTGAGATTTGTGGGGCTAGCAACTCACACTTCAGGCCTATTTTGCTTTTGGAACACCAATATGAGTTTGATAACCTCCTGTGTCTGGTGAGGTGCATGCTGGGACATTAGATGTTATCACTAGGAACCAAATGGAATAAAATGGTCTGAAACGGGGAGTTTTTGTTTTCCGTTGCAAAATGTTTTGCTACAGTGTGCACTAATGAATATGACCAAGTATAGCAGATGGATATCTTTAGATAGCGATATATGAACTAGGCTCTCCTCTGTCTCGTGAAGGACATTACGATCCATCCAGCCATTAAGCCAATTGGCAGTCTGATCAGGAGGGCAGAACATTACAGAATGTATTGTGTATAACACATTTGATTAATTTAATTTTTAATTAATTATAACAATTAATTGAATGAGAATATCTAGATCTAGCCCAGTAAAATTACAATTAATTAAATTCAAAAACAACAACAAAAAGACCAGTTACTCTGTATTAAACTAATGGTTTTACTGCCATCTGGTGTTATCATGATGTTACTGCAGTCCAAAATGAGCAACCTGAAGTTTATGCTTTTGCTACACTAGATGGCGCTCCAAACAACTAAGTTAAAACTATTTCATAATTTATTTCTACATGTTGCCTGTAATTTCAATATAAAAGCTGTTCAAGTATTATTATTTTTTATATATATAGTTTTCCATAAATTACCATTTTATTACAGCAGCATAAGGTAATAAGTCTCATCTTGACTACATGGCAAAAGTATGTGGACACCTGCTCGTCGAATATCTCACTCGAAAAATCATGGGCATTAATATGGAGTTGGTCCCACCTTTGCTGCTATAACAGCCTCAAATGTTCTGGGAAGGCTTTCCACTAGATGTTGGAACATGCTGCGTGGACTTGCTTCCATTCTGCCACAAGCGCATTACTGAGGTCGGGCACTGATGTTAGGAAATTAGGTCTGGCTCTCAGTCGGTGTTCCAATTCATCCCAAAAGTGTTCGATGGGGTTGAGGTCAGGGCTCTGTGCAGGCCAGTCAAGTTGCACACTTCACTTATCTCGACAAAACATTTCTGTGTGGACCTTGCTTCGTGCAAGGGAACATTGTCATGGTGAAACAGGAAAGGGCCTTCCCCAAACTGTTGCAACAAAGCACAGAATCGTCTATAATGTCGTTGTATGCTATAGCCTTAAGATTCCCCTTCACTGGCCTAGCCCAAACCATGAAAAAGACAGCCGGCCTCCGATGCACAACCAAGCTGTACTGCTTCATAACACAGCGCGCATTCAACTAGGAGTTACTAGCGAGCGATGAGACAAGGATATCTCTACTGGCCAAACAAACCCTCCAGAGTCTCTGGTGGCACAGCTAGCACTACGATGCAGCACCTTAGACCACTGCGCCACCCGGGAGGCCCTATAAAGTGTATTTCTATGCTTCTCCGCCGTGGAGAAGGTCAACAACGTCTAGTAACTCGGTGTACATCACAGAGGAGCTGAAATGGTCAAACCATAGGGACACATTGGTGAAGAAGACAAGACAGCAACTTCTTAAACCTCAGGAGGCTGAAGAAATTCGGGAGCTCTGCCGCCACTGACCCCAAGACACTACCAAGTGGCGCAGCGGTCTAAGGCACTGCATCTCAGTGTTTGAGGCGTCACTACACACACACCCTGGTTCGGTTCCAGTCTGTATCACAACCGACCATGATTTGGGAGTCCCATAGGGCGGCGGCACAATCGGCCCAGTGTCGTCCGGGTTTGGCTGGTGGAGGCAGTCATTGTAAATAAGAATTTGTTTGTAACTTACTTGCCTAGTTAAATAAAACGTAAAAACATGTTTTCGTACACTCAGCCAAACAAATCATTGGGTGAGCACCGCCTGCCCTCCAGGACACCCAGAACAACAGGGGTTGCAGGAAGGCCAATAAGAGAAGGAAGGAAGGCCAATACATTTTCCCTGCCCCCACTCCAATGGTCATTTATCATGTTACAGTTGTAAACATGTACAGTGTATTCAGACCCCTTGACTTTTTCCACATTTTGTTACGTTACAGCCTTATTCTAAAATGGATTAAATAAAAATCATTCATCTACACATAATACCCCATAATGACAAAGTGAAAAAAATGCCAAAGGTATTTACACAAGTGTTCAGACCCTTTGCTATGAGACTCGAAATTAATCTGTTGCATCCTGTTTCCATTGATCATCCTTGAGATGTTTCTTCAACTTGATTGGAGTCCACCTGTGGTAAATTCAATTGATTGGACATGATTTGGAAAGGTACACATCTGTCTATATAAGGTCCCACAGATGACAGTGCATGTCAGAGCAAAAACCAAGCCATGAGGTCAAAGGATTTTTTTGTAGAGCTCCGAGACAGGACTGTGTCGAGGCACAGATCTGGGGAAGGGTACCAAAAAAAATGTCTGCAGCATTGAAGGTCCCCAAGAACACAGTGGCCTCCATCATTCTTAAATGGAAGAAGTTTGGAACCACCAAGACTCTTCCTAGAGCTGACCAAACTGAACAATCGGGGGAGAAGGGCCTTGGTCAAGGAGGTTTACTGTCCCTGGGGCTGTGGAGGGTTTACTGTCCTGGGGCTGAGGGGTTGTATCTGAAGCAGGGCTGTGGAGGGTTTACTGTCCTGGGGCTGTGGAGGGTTTACTGTCCCTGGGGCTGTGGAGGGTTTACTGTCCCTGGGGCTGTGGAGGGTTTACTGTCCCTGGGGCTGTGGAGGGTTTACTGTCCCTGGGGCTGTGGAGGGTTTACTGTCCCTGGGGCTGTGGAGGGTTTACTGTCCCTGGGGCTGTGGAGGGTTTACTGTCCCTGGGGCTGTGGAGGGTTTACTGTCCCTGGGGCTGTGGAGGGTTTACTGTCCCTGGGGCTGTGGAGGGTTTACTGTCCCTGGGGCTGTGGAGGGTTTACTGTCCCTGGGGCTGTGGAGGGTTTACTGTCCCTGGGGCTGTGGAGGGTTTACTGTCCCTGGGGCTGTGGAGGGTTTACTGTCCCTGGGGCTGTGGAGGGTTTACTGTCCCTGGGGCTGTGGAGGGTTTACTGTCCCTGGGGCTGTGGAGGGTTTACTGTCCCTGGGGCTGTGGAGGGTTTACTGTCCCTGGGGCTGTGGAGGGTTTACTGTCCCTGGGGCTGTGGAGGGTTTACTGTCCCTGGGGCTGTGGAGGGTTTACTGTCCCTGGGGCTGTGGAGGGTTTACTGTCCTGGGGCTGTGGAGGGTTTGCTGTCCCTGGGGCTGTGGAGGGGTTACTGTCCCTGGGGCTGTGGAGGGGTTACTGTCCCTGGGGCTGTGGAGGGGTTACTGTCCCTGGGGCTGTGGAGGGGTTACTGTCCCTGGGGCTGTGGAGGGGTTACTGTCCCTGGGGCTGTGGAGGGGTTACTGTCCCTGGGGCTGTGGAGGGGTTACTGTCCCTGGGGCTGTGGAGGGGTTACTGTCCCTGGGGCTGTGGAGGGGTTACTGTCCCTGGGGCTGTGGAGGGGTTACTGTCCCTGGGGCTGTATCTGAAGCAGGGCTGTGGAGGGTTTACTGTCCTGGGGCTGAGGGGGGGTGTATCTGAAGCAGGACTGTGGAGGGTTTACTGTCCTGGGGCTGTGGAGGGTTTACTGTCCTGGGGCTGTGGAGGGTTTACTGTCCTGGGGCTGTGGAGGGTTTACTGTCCTGGGGCTGTGGAGGGTTTACTGTCCTGGGGCTGTGGAGGGTTTACTGTCCTGGGGCTGTGGAGGGTTTACTGTCCTGGGGCTGTGGAGGGTTTACTGTCCTGGGGCTGTGGAGGGATTACTGTCCTGGGGCTGTGGAGGGATTACTGTCCCTGGGGCTGTGGAGGGTTTACTGTCCTGGGGCTGTGGAGGGTTTACTGTCCCTGGGGCTGTGGAGGGTTTACTGTCCCTGGGGCTGTGGAGGGTTTACTGTCCTGGGGCTGTGGAGGGTTTACTGTCCTGGGGCTGTGGAGGGTTTACTGTCCTGGGGCTGTGGAGGGTTTACTGTCCTGGGGCTGTGGAGGGTTTACTGTCCTGGGGCTGTGGAGGGTTTACTGTCCTGGGGTTGTGGAGGGTTTACTGTCCTGGGGCTGTGGAGGGTTTACTGTCCTGGGGCTGTGGAGGGTTTACTGTCAATTTAATGTTCTGTACACTGTATTGTACACATTCCTAATAGTAAACTCAGTGCAGACATGAAGACAAATGTAAATTATAGAAGAGACAGGAGACATTTACCAGCTATTTCCCTTTAATTGACAGCTTTGTTTAATGGTGTGTCACAATAATGACACCTTAAAGTGAAATGTATCTATAAACACTGAATGAGACCTACCATTTGAAAGATAACTTTTTTTCTTTTTAAAAGAGTAAAAGGTTCTGCCTTCACAAAACTGAGGTAGAAAGAGACCCAAGGAAATACAGAACATATCAGTACATCATTTAAAATGTATTTGAACGACAAGAGTTGAAAAATGTTTGTGACCAAAAGGTACGACAAAGTGAAAACAGGACTTTACTGGCTTTCCACCCCCCATTAAAAAAAAAACCCAACTTGTTAATTTAAAAACACATTACATTTTACAAATCTTCTGGCGCAAAGAAAGAAAAAGGCACATTTTGAAACATGACATGAAAGTACTGTAGAATTGATCATGGCGTCACATAGATGTCCGTAACTATTTCTGCTTCCTTTCTTTTACGAGGCAAATAACGAGCAACGCCCCCGTTGCAACGAGCCCCCGTTGTAACGAGCCCCCGTTGCAACGAGCCCCCGTTGCAACGAGCCCCCGTTGCAACGAGCCCCCGTTGTAACGAGCCCCCGTTGCAACGAGCCCCCGTTGTAACGAGCCCCCGTTGCAACGAGCCCCCGTTGTAACGAGCCCCCGTTGTAACGAGCCCCCGTTGTAACGAGCCCCCGTTGTAACGAGCCCCCGTTGTAACGAGCCCCCGTTGTAACGAGCCCCCGTTGCAACGAGCCCCCGTTGTAACGAGCCCCCGTTGCAACGAGCCCCCGTTGCAACGAGCCCCCGTTGCAACGAGCCCCCGTTGTAACGAGCCCCCGTTGTAACGAGCCCCCGTTGCAACGAGCCCCCGTTGTAATGAGCCCCCGTTGCAACGAGCCCCCGTTGTAACGAGCCCCCGTTGTAACGAGCCCCCGTTGTAACGAGCCCCCGTTGTAACGAGCCCCCGTTGTAACGAGCCCCCGTTGTAACGAGCCCCCGTTGCAACGAGCCCCCGTTGTAACGAGCCCCCGTTGCAACGAGCCCCCGTTGCAACGAGCCCTTTTTTTTAATAAACATTAAACAAAAAAAACACTAAACTATCCACAAAGTAACAAAAGAAGAAATAATCACAGAGACTTTATAATAAACTGATTTGATTGTTGCATTGGGTTAGTTATACCGTTAAGTAAAGAGTTAACTAGTTTTGTTTCATGCAGTTATGACTTAAACCCCCCCCCCACACCACCCCAAAATGTCTCCTTCCATATTTCCTGGATTCTGTTTTGTACCTATTTAAAGAACCTAAAATGCACAACTTCGAAAGCTTTTGATTAATAAATGTGGCAATGCATGAACGAAACTGTGGTTAAGATTCCGGAAGACATTTCTAAGCAGCATTCGAACCAATTTACAAATCATTTGGGGGGGGAAAAAAAGTACAGGAACTACTTGGTTGGAGGGAACGTCAGCCCTGTTCCTGGTCATCTGCAAATCAGTCACATCTCAAAACGTCTGGATAAGTGAAATCACATAAGAGAGGAAAATCTTAACTTCCACAATGTCACATTGTCTCCTATTGGCATCGATGACTATGTGAGAATTTGAGTGGAAGTTAAGATTCGCCCCAAAAGATTGGTTAATTTATGCGGTGTGGCTGCATTGTGCAGGCAGTCTGGAACACAGCCGTTGACAGCAGAGAACTTCCCAGTTAGGACGGCATGGGCCTGACCCCTGAACCCTCTTCTACGTCCGCAGGGGGGTTGGCTGACTTGTGGAAAGAGGTTTCCTTGAAGATGAACCAGCAGTTACCACCCCATAATATCAGATTGAGGAATCCAAAGATCTGCCGTAAGGGAGGGGCAACAAAATCATGTTCGTTAGTCAGGAAGAGTTACATTTCCCCCCCCATTGAAGATGTTGCTACTATGCCTCATTATGAACCTTTCCCGTTGTGAGATTGAAAGAGGGTCCTACAAAAGAGGACTTCAAGTGAAGCAGGGTTCAATTCAATCAATTGAGGAAGTAAACTTTAAAAAAAAAGTTTCCTTGAATTGAAGGTGCAGATTATAACCAACCTACCACAGAGGAGTTGAGTCGCCCCATGTGAGGCACTGCTCCTGGTGTGCACTTGTTTCTGACGTCCTTGCAGGTGGAGATTAAGCCTACCAGGTTAGAGGGGCTGGTAGCCCACTTTACGTCAGTCAGGCCTTTACCCCAGGCAGAGGAGGACACCAGCCACAGGAAGGTGAAGGCTGCGGTCACCAGCAGGTCCTGTTGGAAGGATGGGAGACATGGTCAATACAAACTGTACAATACATTCAGGTTCAGGATGTTGGAACTTTAAAAAAGAAACCCAACTAAACGGTACCGTCAGAGAGTATTCACATCCCTTGATTTATTCCAAATGTTGTGTTACAACCTGAATTCAATAGATCTCACAATACCCCCAGAATGACAAAGTGAAAACATGTGGTAGAAATGTGAAAAAAAGAAAAATGGAAACAGAAAATGTCATTTACATATGTAATTATTTTATTTCAGTTTACAATTGTTTTTTTTCATGATTCATTTTATAGCCTACTGGCAATGCCCCCAAAATTTGTTCAGTATGGTTCTGCCTGACAAAATGTCTGAGGACTGGCCACTAGCCTACTATAAAACAGCCTTGCTCTAGAGGTGGTTTTAATAGCTGTAACAAACATGCCTGTTATACATACACTACAGGATACAAGGGGCGGCAGGTAACCTAGTGGTTAGAGCGTTGGACTCAGATCCAATCCCCGAGCTGACAAGGTCAAAATAAATCCTCTGAACAAGGCAGTTAACCCACTGTTCCTAGGCAGTCACTGAAAATAAATTTCTTAACTGACTTGCCTGGTTAAATAAATGTAAAATAAAAATGTCAAAAACACTTGTCAATCTCAAGAAACACCACCTACAGACGGGTGTGAATGACTTGATACTGACAGATTTGCTGCAATGAAAGATGGCTGATAGTATTATATTGTGTTGAGTATTACAGCCATATTTTAGTAATATACTGGTAGTATTTTATCAACATTTGTAGGAAGATGAAAACGAGACTCTAAAGAGTAAAATGGGCTACAGTCTCTTCTTTAACTGCACAATGTGTCGGTGTTTCAAATGAATTCGAAATCCGTGCTACAATTGCATATCCTTGAGTGGCCCAGCCAGAGCCCGGACTTGACCGCGAACAAAACATCTCTGGAGAGACCTGAAAATAGCTGTGCAGCAACACTTACAACCTGACGGAGCTTGAGAGAATCTGCAGAGAAGAACGAGAGAAACTCCCCAAATACAGCGGTGGCAAGCTTGTAGCGTCATACCCAAGAAGATTCGAGGCTGTAAATCGGTGCCAAAAGGTGCTTCAACAATGTACCGAGTAAAGGGTCTGAATACCTATGTAAATTTTAAATGTTTTAATACATTTGCTAAAATGTTAAAAAATTCTAAAATTGATTTGTCATTATGATTGATGAGAAAAAAAACTATTTAATCAATTTTAGACTAAAACTGAACAAAATGAAGATAAAGTAAGAGGTCTGAATACTCTCTCAAATGCACTGCATGTGACTTGTTAAGCACATTTTTACTCCTGAACTTATTTAGGCTTGCCATAACAAAAGGGGTTGAATACTTAGTCGCTTAAAACATTTCAGATTTAAATACATTTTTATTCATTTGTAAACATTTTGAAAAACATAATTCCACTTTGACATTATGGGGCATTGTGTGTAGAACAAAATTTAATCCATTTTCAATTAATGCTATAACAAAATGTGCAAAATGTAAGAGGTGTGACTACTTTTTGAAGGCAGTGTACGTAAACAGACCATAATAACCTCACTCTGTACCAGGTTAGTACTGCATTTCACAAAAATGTGTTATAAGGCTTATGATTTCCATTTTAATGCATCTGATTGTTTGGGACTTAAACTAGTGAAGGAGACCTGGGTTAAATACACAATGTCAAAGACTTGAAAGTATTTGATGTGCGCTTGATTTAGCTTGGTTCCAGAGGACCCCTCAGCCTTCCTCAGTTCCAGAGGACCCCTCAGCCTTCCTCAGTTCCAGAGGACCCCTCAGCCTTCCTCAGTTCCAGAGGACCCCTCAGCCTTCCTCAGTTCCAGAGGACCCCTCAGCCTTCCTCAGTTCCAGAGGGCCCCTCAGACTTCCTCAGTTCCAGAGGGCCCCTCAGACTTCCTCAGTTCCAGAGGGCCCCTCAGACTTCCTCAGTTCCAGAGGGCCCCTCAGACTTCCTCAGTTCCAGAGGGCCCCTCAGCCTTCCTCAGTTCCAGAGGGCCCCTCAGCCTTCCTCAGTTCCAGAGGACCCCTCAGCCTTCCTCAGTTCCAGAGGACCCCTCAGCCTTCCTCAGTTCCAGAGGACCCCTCAGCCTTCCTCAGTTCCAGAGGACCCCTCAGCCTTCCTCAGTTCCAGAGGACCCCTCAGCCTTCCTCAGTTCCAGAGGACCCCTCAGCCTTCCTCAGTTCCAGAGGACCCCTCAGCCTTCCTCAGTTCCAGAGGACCCCTCAGCCTTCCTCAGTTCCAGAGGACCCCTCAGCCTTCCTCAGTTCCAGAGGACCCCTCAGCCTTCCTCAGTTCCAGAGGACCCCTCAGCCTTCCTCAGTTCCAGAGGACCCCTCAGCCTTCCTCGGTTCCAGAGGACCCCTCAGCCTTCCTCGGTTCCAGAGGACCCCTCAGCCTTCCTCAGTTCCAGAGGACCCCTCAGCCTTCCTCAGTTCCAGGTCTTTATTGACACACCCGTTAATAGCGCTTTCTTGGATCTCATTTTAGACTCCACGGAGGTGGTGTTAGTCGAGGTGTGGTGTTACACTTCCTTGGAGTGAAACAAGGGTAGAACCCTTTTTTTTAATTGTATAAGAATCAATGTGTGATCCAGATTGTTTGCCGATATCAGGTGTCTTTAATTGCACTCGAGTCGTTTAGTGTGTTTCATGCCACTCTTAACAAAAACAGTCGAGTGAAAATAGTTCTAGGAGGATTTTGCACAACACCATCTCACCACCACCACAGAAAGCATAAACACTCATCAACACCATCTCACCACAGAGAGCATAAACACCATCTCACCACTACCACAGAGAGCATAAACACCATCTCACCACAGAGAGCATAAACACCATCTCACCACTACCACAGAGAGCATAAACACCATCTCACCACTACCACAGAGAGCATAAACACCATCTCACCACTACCACAGAGAGCATAAACACCATCTCACCACTACCACAGAGAGCATAAACACTCATCAACACCATCTCACCTCTACCACAGAGAGCATAAACACTCATCAACACCATCTCACCACTACCACAGAGAGCATAAACACCATCTCACCTCTAACCTCCAAACAAGCTTCAATGCCATACAACACTCCTTCCGTGGCCTCCAACTGCTCTTAAACGCTAGTAAAACCAAATGCATGCTTTTCAACCGATCGCTGCCTGCACCCGCATGCCCGACTAGCATCACCACCCTGGATGGTTCCGACCTGGAATATGTGGACATCTATAAGTACCTAGGTGTCTGGCTAGACTGCAAACTCTCCTTCCAGACTCATATCAAACATCTCCAATCGAAAATCAAATCAAGAGTCGGCTTTCTATTCCGCAACAAAGCCTCCTTCACTCACGCCGCCAAGCTTACCCTAGTAAAACTGACTATCCTACTGATCCTCGACTTCGGCGATGTCATCTACAAAATGGCTTCCAACACCCTACTCAGCATACTGGATGCAGTCTATCACAGTGCCATCCGTTTTGTCACTAAAGCACCTTATACCACCCACCACTGCGACTTGTATGCTCTAGTCGGCTGGCCCTCGCTACATATTCGTCGCCAGACCCACTGGCTCCAGGTCATCTACAAGTCCATGCTAGGTAAAGCTCCGCCTTACCTCAGTTCACTGGTCACGATGGCAACACCCATCCGTAGCACGCGCTCCAGCAGGTGTATCTCACTGATCATCCCTAAAGCCAACACCTCATTTGGCCGCATTTCGTTCCAGTACTCTGCTGCCTGTGACTGGAACGAATTGCAAAAATCTCCCTCACCAACTTCAAACATCAGCTATCTGAGCAGCTAACCGATCGCTGCAGCTGTACATAGTCTATTGGTAAATAGCCCACCCATTTTCACCTACCTCATCCCCATACTGTTTTTATTTATTTACTTTTCTGCTCTTTTGCACACCAATATCTCTACCTGTACATGACCATCTGATCATTTATCACTCGTGTTAATCTGCAAAATTGTAATTATTCACCTACCTCCTCATGCCTTTTGCACACAATGTATATAGACTCCCCCTTTTTTTCTACTGTGTTATTGACTTGTTAATTGTTTACTCCATGTGTAACTCTGTGTTGTCTGCTCACACTGCTATGCTTTATCTTGGCCAGGTCGCAGTTGCAAATGAGAACTTGTTCTCAACTAGCCTACCTGGTTAAATAAAGGTGTTCTCAACTAGCCTACCTGGTTAAATAAAGGTGTTCTCAACTAGCCTACCTGGTTAAATAAAGGTGTTCTCAACTAGCCTACCTGGTTAAATAAAGGTGAAATAAAATAAAAATAAAAATACCACAGAGAGCATAAACACTCATCAACACCATCTCACCACTACCACAGAGAGCATAAACACTCATCAACACCATCTCACCACTACCACAGAGAGCATAAACACTCATCAACACCATCTCACCACTACCACAGAGAGCATAAACACTCATCAACACCATCTCACCACTACCACAGAGAGCATAAACACTCATCAACACCATCTCACCACTACCACAGAGAGCATAAACACTCATCAACACCATCTCACCACTACCACAGAGAGCATAAACACTCATCAACACCATCTCACCACTACCACAGAGAGCATAAAGTTCACCATTCCAGTTTATTCACCTCAATGGGGCCAGGTTTACAGAATGTTTGCTTGTTCCCAAAGTCTCACACAGATTTCAAATGTCTTTAGCTACACACAACACAATCTCTCAAGCTCTTTAGTGTTCAAGGTCGTTCTATAGACGGGCTCAACACCTACCATCTTCAACTCACCACTACAACAACAACAACAAAGAAAGAGTATGAACAGAACAATTCCCAGTTAACTCACCACAATGGGGCCGCGGCTGGTCTGCCTGTAGACGTGCTGGTAGCCCAGGTAGATCACCAGGCTGGCGGTGCTGTAGAGGAAGGCAAACACCCCGATACAGACGTAGAACTCAGCTGAGGAGGAGTAGTCGCCGGTCAGATAGGTCTGGATAGTGCTGGAGTCGTTCTTACAGGAGGGGACAGTGTATGGGTGAGCCATGAGTCTGTAGGAGTAGAGTGAGATAAGGTTGTGTTCACAAGGGTCAAACACACACACACACTTCTCAGGTCAGTCATAGTCGTACATAAATGCATGTTTTTGTTTTATGTTCTGCTTACCTGAATGGGTAGTTAAAGTCAGCAGTGATTTCTTGGCTTCTGCTTCCCTGGCACAGCACGTTGATGCTCGTAGAGCCGGCATAACCCGACGTTGTAGCGAAGGCAAATATGGAGAAGACCTGCAGATAGACGAAGGCTCAAATAAGGACAGGACACAATCAAAATGAAAGAAGCAGTTGACACACGACGGGACATAACTGGAAATAACTTTGAGAAATTACGTTCAGTCCAAAAACCTACAGAACATATGACTATGTCACCCCGTGGTAACTATAACGGCAGTTTGCTTTACAGGTTTAAAGCAGTCTGAAGGCGTTGTGACAGGAGTTGATAGGTCAGGTAACGGATCAGATAGAACTACTGACAGAAAGTGGAGCAAGACTGGGTCATGGGCCTTCGAGTCATCGTGGATGAGTCACGCACACATACCAGAATGACATCCTTCCTCACAGGAAGTGATTTTCATCACTTGAATATAGAATGAAAAAAAAACAGCCTTAGGGAAATCAACTGTGGTTGTAGAACTGTAGTGACGGTCTGGGTTTGATACAAGGGTTAAATATGGTGGTTAGATTTATGTTTATTTAAACATTTATATTTGACCGCACCCCCCCCAAAAAAAAACATTTGGTTTTATGTTCAGTTTAAAAGTTATTTTAGTTTGTTTTGGAGTCAAACATAGTTTCAGTATATTTTGTTTTTGCAAACAGATTTGTAAAAAAAAAAAACATTTGGTTTTATGTTCAGTTTAAAAGTTATTTTAGTTTGTTTTGGAGTCAAACATAGTTTCAGTATATTTTGTTTTTGCAAACAGATTTGTAAAAAAAAAAAACATTTGGTTTTATGTTCAGTTTAAAAGTTATTTTAGTTTGTTTTGGAGTCAAACATAGTTTCAGTATATTTTGTTTTTGCAAACAGATTTGTAAAAAAAAAAAATCTCCATTTTTTTTGATTATGTGTTTTTCATTTGAGTTTTATAAGCTACTGGCAATGCCCCCAAATCTGCCTGACAAAATGACTGAGGACTAGCCACTAGCCTACTATAAAACAGCCTTGCTCTAGAGGTGGTTTTAATAGCTGTAACAAACATGCCTGTTATACATACACTACAGGATACAAGGGGCGGCAGGTAGCCTAGTGGTTAGAGCGTTGGACTCAGATCCAATCCCCGAGCTGACAAGGTCAAAATAAATCCTCTGTTGCCCCTGAACAAGGCAGTTAACCCACTGTTCCTAGGCAGTCACTGAAAATAAATTTCTTAGAGCGTTGGACTCAGATCCAATCCCCGAGCTGACAAGGCAAAAAATTAATAATAGCGTTTCAAAAGTTACTCGCTCTGAGACTTGGAGTAGTTATTCCCCTTGCTCTGCATGGGTAATGCTGCCTCGAGGGCGGCTGTTGTCGATGTGTTCCTGGTTCAAACCCAGGTAGGAGCGAGGAGAGGGACGGAAGCTATACTGTTACACTCATGTTCTGAGCAAGGAACTTAAACGTTAGCTTTCTTACATGGCACATATTGCACTTTTACTTTCTTCTCCAACACTTTGTTTTTGCATTATTTAAACCAAATTGAACATGTTTCATTATTTATTTGAGGCTAAATTGATTTTATTGATGTATTATATTAAGTTAAAATAAGTGTTAATTCAGTATTGCTGTAATTGTCCTTATTCGGTATAAGTGTTGAAAACTCATAAATCGGTCGACCTCTAACTGGTAGTATTTTATCAACATTACCAGCAAGATGAAAACGAGAATCTAAAGAGGTATGGTCTATAGTATTTTGTAACTGCACAATGTGTTCCCTGTCACAACTCAGGCAGGCAGTCATAACATGCTTCACAAAATACATTGTAACAATCTCATAATTGCAACAATGTTTACTGTTCAGTTGACTACAACGAAGTTCTTACAATATAGGTTCAGGACGCCTAAATGATTACATTGTACTTACATGATGAATATGTGAACTCTTACCATACCACCACTATGGGCATGTTCTGTACAGTGACAAGGTAGTTTCATTCAATTAGAAACCCATTCTGCTATACTAAGACCAGTGAAATGTAGGTTAAACTGACAACAGAGTGAAGAGCAGAAATAAGCAAATCGCAGCAATGAAGAACGCGAAGGGGTGGGGGATTTTCCCGCACAACACCAGCAACATGGTTTAAAGTCACTGGTTGCATAGGCCTAAATGATTTAGCTAAATAAAAACATATATTTGATACAGTTAATTCCTTCCCATCCTAGGCCACATAATAACTAAGCGAAATTCGACTCATCGATGTAACGTTACTTCACTTTCTAGGGAGTTTTTCCTAGCCACCGTGCTTCTACACCTGCATTGCTTGCTGTTTGGGGTTTTAGGCTGGGTTTCTGTACAGCACTTTGAGATATCAGCTGATGTACGAAGGGCTATATAAATACATTTGATTTGATTTCACATCAACAGCGTTGAGCCTAATCGAGGCTATTCTTTGGTTAGACCGAAAGCCGTATTTGTTTTTTAAATAAAAACTTCATATTATGTGACGTAAAAGCGCCAGTCCGTCCACACGTCTCGCCGCTCAACTCCGTCGGTGTAGAGTACATCTCCGGGTTGAGCTCTACTTGGTTACCTACATAATATCCTAATATGTAAATAAGAACAACAACAAAAATGACTTACCCATTCGAGCACTCTAATAAATGCCAAGGGCTCTTTCAAGGGCCCCAGGTCAGGAGCAAATCCTGAAGTCAGAATGTTCTTTTGATATTCAGGGGCGAAGAGGTAAACAACGTTTTTATTAGCTAAAACAAGGTGTTCGTTAGAGCTTCCGCATTCAACCACAACATGCATTGATTACCACACAATATGTTTGCGGAATAGAAGTAGGTTGAAAATTATATTTAGAAAACACATAAAAACGTATTTGACACGCTGTTGTTACCTGGGATATCCCGTCCATCGTACCACTATCCAAGTTTATTTCTCGGACAGTATTAAACACTTAGAAAATTACAAAATAATTTTCGAAATTTATGTCAAACTTTTTTGTGTGTGTGAAAAGCACTGCACACGTGATCACCGACGTTCTTAAAGTGACACGTTGTGAATGGATAGTCCGCCTTTCCGTCTTCAACTTCGTCTTCTTCTATGATATCATGGCGGTCCGCAAACAATCGTTTAAGTGCATACCGCCACCTACTGTGTGGAAAGTTCGATCAATCGCGATCTGCCCGATTCTGTATTACCATGAAAATACAACTCTAAACCAAATAAATCCCTGACTTCTGCCACACCCCTCTCCCCAACCAAAGTAAACTGTATCTAAATCATGCTGAAACACTCCACCCAGCATGTCAACAACCATTTCAACAATAACATCTGTTACCCCCCCCCCCCCCCCCCCCCCCCCCCCCCCCAATATATGTTTTGCCATCTCCACAATAACCGTCAACCTGGCAATTCTGCTTTCCACAACCCAAGTCGTATTTTCGTAATTTTTTAAACAAATATCAACAAACAAAAGAGGAATAGTCACATGCAAACAAGCATACATACACTATTTATATTGCCAGGAATCCTAAACAAACAAATCATAGTAATTAATAATACAAGTTTGAATTGCCTTTTCGTTTTAATTAAAGTCGTGCCATATTGTACCCCAGTTGTATTGATAGCCTTACTAATAAAAGCTATGAAGTCAACTTTATTCATTATCAAAAGTGTCCTTTGACACCACACATTCATAAACAAGATTTCTGAACAGGCAGGTACATCCATGTCAGCTCCATCAGTCTGACAGCAGGTCCACTTACTACAGATACATCCATGTCAGCTCCATCAGTAGGTCCACTTACTACAGATACATCCATGTCCGCTCCATCAGTAGGTCCACTTACTACAGGTACATCCATGTCAGCTCCATCAGTCTGACAGCAGGTCCACTTACTACAGATACATCCATGTCCGCTCCATCAGTCTGACAGCAGGTCCACTTACTACAGATACATCCATGTCAGCTCCATCAGTCTGACAGCAGGTCCACTTACTACAGATACATCCATGTCAGCTCCATCAGTCTGACAGCAGGTCCACTTACTACAGATACATCCATGTCAGCTCCATCAGTAGGTCCACTTACTACAGATACATCCATGTCAGCTCCATCAGTCTGACAGTAGGTCCACTTACTACAGGTACATCCATGTCAGCTCCATCAGTAGGTCCACTTACTACAGGTACATCCATGTCAGCTCCATCAGTAGGTCCACTTACTACAGGTACATCCATGTCAGCTCCATCAGTAGGTCTACTTACTACAGGTACATACATGTCAGCTCCATCAGTAGGTCTACTTACTACAGGTACATCCATGTCAGCTCCATCAGTAGGTCCACTTACTACAGGTACATCCATGTCAGCTCCATCAGTAGGTCCACTTACTACAGGTACATCCATGTCAGCTCCATCAGTAGGTCTACTTACTACAGGTACATACATGTCAGCTCCATCAGTAGGTCTACTTACTACAGGTACATCCATGTCAGCTCCATCAGTAGGTCCACTTACTACAGGTACATCCATGTCAGCTCCATCAGTAGGTCCACTTACTACAGGTACATCCATGTCAGCTCCATCAGTAGGTCCACTTACTACAGGTACATCCATGTCAGCTCCATCAGTAGGTCTACTTACTACAGGTACATCCATGTCATCTCCATCAGTAGGTCTACTTACTACAGGTACATCCATGTCAGCTCCATCAGTAGGTCCACTTACTACAGGTACATCCATGTCAGCTCCATCAGTAGGTCTACTTACTACAGGTACATCCATGTCAGCTCCATCAGTAGGTCCACTTACTACAGGTACATCCATGTCAGCTCCATCAGTAGGTCCACTTACTACAGGTACATCCATGTCAGCTCCATCAGTAGGTCCACTTACTACAGGTACATCCATGTCAGCTCCATCAGTAGGTCCACTTACTACAGGTACATCCATGTCAGCTACATCAGTCTGACAGTAGGTCCACTTACTACAGGTACATCCATGTCAGCTCCATCAGTAGGTCCACTTACTACAGGTACATCCATGTCAGCTCCATCAGTAGGTCCACTTACTACACGTACATCCATGTCAGCTCCATCAGTAGGTTCACTTACTACAGGTACATCCATGTCAGCTCCATCAGTAGGTCCACTTACTACAGGTACATCCATGTCAGCTCCATCAGTAGGTCTACTTACTACAGGTACATCCATGTCAGCTCCATCAGTCTGACAGCAGGTCTACTTACTACAGGTACATCCATGTCAGCTCCATCAGTAGGTCTACTTACTACAGATACATCCATGTCAGCTCCATCAGTAGGTCCACTTACTACAGGTACATCCATGTCAGCTCCATCAGTCTGACAGTAGGTCCACTTACTACAGATACATACATGTCAGCTCCATCAGTAGGTCTACTTACTACAGGTACATCCATGTCAGCTCCATCAGTAGGTCTACTTACTACAGGTACATCCATGTCAGCTCCATCAGTAGGTCCACTTACTACAGGTACATCCATGTCAGCTCCATCAGTAGGTCCACTTACTACAGGTACATCCATGTCAGCTCCATCAGTCTGACAGTAGGTCCACTTACTACAGGTACATCCATGTCAGCTCCATCAGTAGGTCCACTTACTACAGGTACATCCATGTCAGCTCCATCAGTAGGTCCACTTACTACACGTACATCCATGTCAGCTCCATCAGTAGGTCCACTTACTACAGGTACATCCATGTCAGCTCCATCAGTAGGTCTACTTACTACAGGTACATCCATGTCAGCTCCATCAGTCTGACAGCAGGTCTACTTACTACAGGTACATCCATGTCAGCTCCATCAGTAGGTCTACTTACTACAGATACATCCATGTCAGCTCCAACAGTAGGTCCACTTACTACAGGTACATCCATGTCAGCTCCATCAGTCTGACAGTAGGTCCACTTACTACAGATACATACATGTCAGCTCCATCAGTAGGTCTACTTACTACAGGTACATCCATGTCAGCTCCATCAGTAGGTCTACTTACTACAGGTACATCCATGTCAGCTCCATCAGTAGGTCCACTTACTACAGGTACATCCATGTCAGCTCCATCAGTAGGTCTACTTACTACAGGTACATCCATGTCAGCTCCATCAGCAGGTCCACTTACTACAGGTACATCCATGTCAGCTCCATCAGTCTGACAGCAGGTCCACTTACTACAGGTACATACATGTCAGCTCCATCAGTCTGACAGTAGGTCCACTTACTACAGATACATCCATCTCAGCTCCATCAGTCTGACAGCAGGTCTACTTACTACAGCTCCATCAGTCTGACAGTAGGTCTACTTACTACAGGTACATCCATGTCAGCTCCATCAGTAGGTCGACTTACTACAGGTACATCCATGCCAGCTCCATCAGTCTGACAGCAGGTCTACTTACTACAGATACATCCATGTCAGCTCCATCAGTCTGACAGCAGGGCCACTTACTACAGGTACATCCATGTCAGCTCCATCAGTCTGACAGCAGGTCCACTTACTACAGCTCCATCAGTCTGACAGCAGGGTCACTTGGGGCGGCAGGGTAGCCTAGTGGTTAGAGCGTTGGACTAGTAACTGGTTGTGAGTTCAAATCCCCGAGCTGACAAGGTACAAATCTGTCGTTCTGCCCCTGAACAGGCAGTTAACCCGCTGTTCCCAGGCCGTCATTGAAAATAAGAATGTGTTCTTAACTGACTTGCCTGGTTAAATAAAGGTAAAAAAAAAAAAAAAATTACTACAGAAACATACATGTCAGCTCCATCAGTCTGACAGCAGGGCCACTTACTACAGATACATCCATGTCCGCTCCATCAGTCTGCACTGTAGTTCTACCAATCTGTTTTATGGCCTCTGAGTATGATACATCATGACTGATCCTTTATCTCTGATCCTCTCTAGCCTCTCTCCGTACCTGTCATCCACCCAATGCTGCACTGTGTTCTCCCCCCTCAATTACAGCACTTAACCTTCACATTGCTTCCACATTCACCATAATCATTTTCTTTACACTGAGCAGCTAGTTAATACACCATACTGCATATGAAAAAAAATGTCCTAAAATTGAAACTAAGCATTTAATTTTTTTAAACTTATTTAACCTTCAAGAACAAATTCTTATTTACAATGACAGCCAACCCCAAGCTAGTTCTCTATTGGCCAGTCTGTCCAACCCCAGACGACGCTGGGCCAATTGTGCGGCTCCCTATGGGACTTCCAATCACGGCCGAGGGTGTGATACAGCCTGGAGTTGAACCAGGGACTGTAGTGACGCCGCGTGCGCTAAGATGCAGTGCCTTAGAACGCTGCGCCACCCGGGGAGCCCCGATCTGAACTTTTCCAGATAAGACTTTCTCAAACCTCAGCATCACTGATTAGCTTTCACTTCTTCAACTCTCTTTCCTACTGATCAACCTTTTCGGCCTCAATCACTCTGCCTCCCTTCACATGTTCTTTAATATCATCTGTGGACATAGATATTGGGACACCAGTGATGACTCCCCTCAATCTAGCATAAGCACCAGGGACATGGCTTTCAATCTTCTTCCCATTAAGCTTTTCCATTTAAAAAATCTTCTCTTCCTGAGCCTGGCTGCCACACAATATTAACAATCTACCATTTCCAATGAACCAAGCTAATTTCACTTCACCTACCTCTTTCTCTATGACATTAGTTAGTCTGATAGGGTGTGAGGCCCTGTGGTCTCATCAAACACTATCACCACTTTCCACTCCAACACATCACCACTCCTGCTTCCTACCTTGGCCCTCTTTATGCTTTCTTTATTAGACGCTCCACTGCTTTCTGTATCATGATCTCTCTTCTTCCTGTGTCTTTCTGTATCAGGATCTCTCTTCTTCCTGTGTCTTTCTGTATCATGATCTCTCTTCTTCCTGTGTCTTTCTGTATCATGATCTCTCTTCTTCCTGTGTCTTTCTGTATCATGATCTCTCTTCTTCCTGTGTCTTTCTGTATCATTATCTCTCTTCTTCCTGTGTCTTTCTGTATGATGATCTCTCTTCTTCCTGTGTCTTTCTGGATCATGATCTCTCTTCTTCCTGTGTCTTTCTGTATCATGATCTCTCTTCTTCCTGTGACTTTCTGTATCACGATCTCTCTTCTTCCTGTGTCTTTCTGTATCATGATCTCTCTTCTTCCTGTGTCTTTCTGTATCATGCTCTCTTCTTCCTGTGTCTTTCTGTATCATGATCTCTCTTCTTCCTGTGTCTTTCTGTATCATGATCTCTCTTCTTCCTGTGTCTTTCTGTATCACGATCTCTCTTCTTCCTGTGTCTTTCTGTATCATGATCTCTCTTCTTCCTGTGTCTTTCTGTATCACGATCTCTCTTCTTCCTGTGTCTTTCTGTATCATGATCTCTCTTCTTCCTGTGTCTTTCTGTATCACGATCTCTCTTCTTCCTGTGTCTTTCTGTATCATGATCTCTCTTCTTCCAAGTCACCTTTCTAAGTCACCATTCTAAGTCTACTTTCTAAGTCACCATTCTAAGTCACCATTCTAAGTCACCATTCTAAGTCACCAGTCTAAGTCACCATTCTAAGTCACCTTCAGATTTGTGGGCGTGATAGTATGGTATCAAAAATCAACAGTCTAAAATAATGTGTAAATGGGTGGGGTTTGGGTGGATACTAGGTTGTCACATCAGCTGGCTAGAGTTGTCACTATCATGGTAGTGTGAATGTCTTCTCCTCCTTTCCTTACTCCCATCCTATCAGTGCAGGGACTTGTTGTTGTGGAGATATTCCTGCAGTGGAATGACTCAGCATTCTGGAACTCTGGAAGGCTCTAGAATGTCTTCTCCTCCTTTCCTTACTCCCATCCTATCAGTGCAGGGACTTGTTGTTGTGGAGATATTCCTGCAGTGGAATGACTCAGCATTCTGGAACTCTGGAAGGCTCTAGAATGTCTTCTCCTCCTTTCCTTACTCCCATCCTATCAGTGCAGGGACTTGTTGTTGTGGAGATATTCCTGCAGTGGAATGACTCAACATTCTGGAACTCTGGAAGGCTCTAGAATGTCTTTCATCATTCTCAATGTTCCAACGCCAGGGAAGTAGGCTAGGTGTCGTTGAAGGTCCTGTGGTCGTGATGGCCACTGATTTTTAAAACCGTCTGGCCGGCAAGAGACTCTCTCCAGGCAGTCTTTTTTCTCCAACACCACATGATCTCCGGTCATGGGTTCCCCCAATCCCCTTGGCACTAGGGCTCTCCCATCACATGAATACATTTAACATCTTATCGGGAAACAAAATCGGTTTCTGACTCACTCCTTCTCATAAAATGAATTAAATCTAATCTGAGGTTGTGTACAGCAAACAAATAACACATTATGTGAGTTAATTCAGGAACAGAACAGAGAGCATAGTACGGTCATTTAGGCAGGGTTGAATTGTTGACCTGAATGACCCACCCGTCAGCACCTCCATCAATGTAGCCTATGGAATTCTGTAAGTAACAGGCGGATGGGTGGGCGGACCAGAGAGCAGACAGACAAAGTGTGGGGTCACTTAGAAATGTCCTTGTTTTTGAAAGAAAAGCAACAACAAAAAATGTCCAGTAAAATAACATTGAAATAATCAGAACTACAGTGTAGACATTGTTAATGTTGTAAATGACTATTGTAGCTGGAAACGGCAGATTTTTTTAATGGAATATCTACATAGGCGTACAGAGGCCCATTATCAGCAACATCACTCCTGTGTTCCAATGGCACGTTGTGTTAGCTAATCCAAGTTCATCATTTTAAAAGGCCAATTGATGGTTAGAAAACCCTTTTGCAATTATGTTAGCACAGCTTAAAACTGTTGTACTGATTAAAGAAGCAATAAAACTGGCCTTCTTAAGACTAGTTGAATATCTTGAGCATCAGCATTTGTGGGTTCGATTACAGGCTCAAAATGTCCAGAAAAAAACAACTTTCTTCTGTCCCATGTCTGTGTTCTTTTTTTAATTTTTATAATATCAATATTTTTTTTACCCCTTTTTCTCCCCAATTTCATGGTATCCAATTGTTGTAGTAGCTACTATCTTGTCTCATCACTACAACTCCCGTACGGGCTCGGGAGAGATGAAGGTTGAAAGTCATGCGTCCTCCGATACACAACCCAACCAAGCCGCACTGCTTCTTATCACAGCGCCATCCAACCCAGAAGCCAGCCGCACTAATGTGTCGGAGGAAACGCCGTGCACCTGGCAACCTTGGTTAGCGCGCACTGCGCAGAGCCCGCCACAGGAGTCGCTGGTGCACGATGAGACAACCACTGCCTGTCCCTCACCGTCCCTGGCCTCACATCTCCCTGGACTTCGTCACGGGTCTTCCCCCATCTGATGGCAACACCACCATCTTGACAGTGGTGGATCGGTTTTCCAAAGCCGACCACTACATTCCTCTTCCCAAACTACCCTCTGCCAAAGATACAGCCCAGCTCATGATGCAGCACGTCTTCCTGATCCATGGCATACCAGTCGACATGGTCTCTGACCGGGACCCTCAGTTCTTGTCCCAATTCTGGAAGGCCGTGCTGCACCCTCATTGGGTCATCAGCCAGCCTGTCCTCCGGGTTCCACCCCCAGTCCAACAGCCAGTCGGAGCGAGCCAAACAGGACCTAGAGACTCTGCGCTGCCTGGTCACCACCTGGAGCCAGAAGCTGGTGTGGGTCGAATACGCCTGCAAACACCTTTCTCTGCACTGCCACGGGCCTATCTCCTTTTGAGTGTTCCCTGGGGTATCAGCCCCTGCTCTTCCCTGAGCAGGAAGAGGAGGTCGGCATACCTTCTACCCCATATGTTTGTCCACCTCTGTTGTCGTAACTGGACGACAGCCCGGTTGGCCCTCCTCTAGACCACCTCCAGGAATTGACGACAAGCGGATCGCCACCAGACCCCGGCATCGTCTCGGGCAGAAGGTAAGGCTTTCCACCCTGGATCCAAAATCATTAGCCCCTCTGCTGTTCGTCTTCTGTTGCCCCGAACCCTTCTTATACATCCTTCCTTTCATGTGTCTAGAGTTAAACCCATGTCTCACAGCCCTTTGTCTCCTGTTTCCAGGCCCACCCCTCTCCCCCATCTCATCAACGGCCAACCGGCTTACACAATGAGGCCTCTCCTGAAGGTTTGACCTCGGGGCAGGGGGTTCCAGTACCTGGTTGACTGGGAGGGCCTCATCACAGATTTCCAACACCGACATCCCAGTCAACCAGGTATGTGCCCAGGTAGGACGCCAAGTGGGCCCCTAGAGAGGGGGGTGGGGGGTACTGTCACACCCTGATCTGTCTCACCTGTCTTTGTGATTGTCTCCACACCACTCCAGGTGTCGCCCATCTACCTCATTAGCCCCTATGTATAATACCTGTGCTCTCTGTCTGTTGCCAGGGGAATTTTTTGTCAAGTATACCAGTGTCTTTCCCTCTGCTCCTGTCTCTTGATTGTTCTTGTTTTCCCAGTGTTGACCATTCTGCCTACCCTGAGTCTGCCTGTCATCCTGTACCTTTACCCCACTTATCTAGATTACTGACCTCTGCCTACCCTCAGTCTGCCTGTCATCCTGTACCTTTGCCCCACCTATCTAGATTACTGACCTCTGGCTACCCTGAGTCTGCCTGTCGTCCTGTACCTTTGCCGCACCTATCTAGATTACTGACCCCTGCCTACCCTCAGTCTGCCTGTCGTCCTGTACCTTTGCCCCACCTATCTAGATTACTGACCCCTGCCTACCCTGAGTCTGCCTGTCGTCCTGTACCTTTGCCCCACCTATCTAGATTACTGACCCCTGCCTACCCTCAGTCTGCCTGTCGTCCTGTACCTTTGCCCCACCTATCTAGATTACTGACCCCTGCCTACCCTGAGTCTGCCTGTCGTCCTGTACCTTTGCCCCACCTATCTAGATTACTGACCCCTGCCTACCCTCAGTCTGCCTGTCGTCCTGTACCTTTGCCCCACCTATCTAGATTACTGACCCCTGCCTACCCTCAGTCTGCCTGTCGTCCTGTACCTTTGCCCCACCTATCTTGATTACTGACCCCTGCCTACCCTCAGTCTGCCTGTCATCCTGTACCTTTGCCCCACCTATCTAGATTACTGACCCCTGCCTACCCTCAGTCTGCCTGTCGTCCTGTACCTTTGCCCCACCTATCTAGATTACTGACCTCTGCCTGCCCTTGATCTGTCTTTTGGCTGCCCAGGTTGGATTACTAAACTGTTGTTACTTTGATGTTATCTGCATCTGAGTCTTACCTGACTCATGATAAGAGGCTGCCACAACTAGGCTCTGCCATCTAATAAACTCTTATTTTGGACAATGGCTTTTCGAACATTTTATACAGTAGGTAGGCCTATACATGTTTTGCATGCTTATAAACATGTATTCCTATTCATGTACAGTACCAGTCAAAAGTTTGGACACACCTACCCATTCAAGGGTTTTTCTTAATTTTTTACTATTTTCTACATTGTAAAATATTAGTGAAGACATCAACTTTGAAATAACACATATGGAATCATGTAGTAACAAAACAAAGTTAAACTAATCGAAATATATTCAATAGAAACACAAGCAATTGACATTAGACCAGTGGAAATGTATTCTTTGGTCTGATGAGTCCAGATTTGAGATTTTTGGTTCCAACTGCCGTGTCTTTGTGAGACGCAGAGTAGGTGAATGGATGATCTCCACATGTGTGGATCCCAACGTGAAGCATGGAGGAGGAGGTGTGATGTGTGGGGGTGCTCTGCTGGTGACACGGTCTGTGATTTATTCAGAATTCAAGACACACTTAACCAGCATGGTTAAACAACTTCATGCTGTGATACGCTATCCCATCTGGTTTGTGTTTAGTGGGACTATCATTTTTTTTCAACTGGACAATGACCCAACACACCTCCAGGCTGTGTAAGAGCTATTTGACCAAGAAGGAGAGTGATGGAGTGCTGCATCAGATGACCTAGCCTCCACAATCACCTGACCTCAACCTTATTGAGATGGTTTGGGATGAGTTGGACCACATATTGAAGGAGAAGCAGCCAACAAGTGCTCAGCATATGTGGGAACTCCTTCAAGACTGTTGGATAAGCATTCCAGGTGAAGCTGGTTGAGAGAATGCCAAGAGTGTACAAAGCTGTCATCAAGGTAAAGGGTCGCACTTTGAAGAATATAACATATATTTTGATTTGTTTAACACTTTTTTTGTAACTACATGATTCTATATGTGTTATTTTATAGTTTTGACGTTTTCACTATTATTCTACAATGTAGAAAATAGTAAAAAAATAAACAAAGAAAAACCCTGGAATGAGTAGGTCTGTCCAAACTTTTGACTGGTACTGTATATTTCCTTTGATAATTGTACATATTCTGAATCATAAATATTAACAAATTGATGAAGCTCACTGAAGGGACAAATACTTCCATAATGGAGAGAAATAGGCTAGTAATGGCATCTTTTTGTAGGCACTCCTCCATGGCTCGTTGGACAAAACCTATTGGGAAATTAATGCTGTTTTTGGATAAACGCCCGGAAATAAGGTCTGTGGTAAACACAGGTTTAGGAGATCTGATACGTTTTTGTTCTATCAGCTAACGTGACTTTTTGTGAATTTTTAAGCATTTATGTAATTTAAAAAAGCACATAAATCACATTAAGGCTTCATAATTCATAGAGGTCATGTTAGCTGACTGCTTTTATCTCATAGAGCAAAACATGAAGGATTCATAATTCATAGAGTTCAGGTTAACTGACTAATAGTAACTCATAGAGCAAAACATGAAGGATTCATAATTCATAGAGTTCAGGTTAACTGACTAATAGTAACTCATAGAGCAAAACATGAAGGATTCATAATTCATAGAGTTCAGGTTAACTGACTAATAGTAACTCATAGAGCAAAACATGAAGGATTCATAATTCATAGAGTTCAGGTTAACTGACTAATAGTAACTCATAGAGCAAAACATGAAGGATTCATAATTCATAGAGTTCAGGTTAACTGACTAATAGTAACTCATAGAGCAAAACATGAAGGATTCATAATTCATAGAGTTCAGGTTAACTGACTAATAGTAACTCATAGAGCAAAACATGAAGGATTCATAATTCATAGAGTTCAGGTTAACTGACTAATATTATCTCATAGAGCAAAACATGAAGGATTCATAATTCATAGAGTTCAGGTTAACTGACTAATAGTAACTCATAGAGCAAAACATGAAGGATTCATAATTCATAGAGTTCAGGTTAACTGACTAATAGTAACTCATAGAGCAAAACATGAAGGCTTCATAATTTATAAAGGTCATGTTAACTAACCCTTATTTTGACAAAGAACAAAACGTATCAGATCTCCTAAGCCTGTGTTTACCTCAGACCTTGTTGTTGTCGACCCCAAAACCCTATTCTCTCCCCATTAATTTTCCCCATGGGGGAAAAAATTGGCAATATGGTCAAAAATATGACAACAAAAATGAGCTTTTTGGTCTTAATTTAAGGTTAGGCATAAGGTTAGAAGTGTGGTTAGGGTTAATGTTAGGTTTAAAATCACATTTTAAGAAGATAAATTGTAGAAATCATTGTTTAGGTTTATGACTTTGTGGCTGTGCCAACTAGTAACAACCCTACAAGCTGGCGAGTAGTCCTTAAAACCGGAAATTAGTTACCCCTGGTTCGTTTAGTCATGTGGAAAATTGGTTTTGGGATAGACGACGATAATAAAGGTCTGAGGTAAACACAGGCTTAGGAGATCTGATACGTTTTGTTCTATGAGATATTAGTAAGTTAACATGACCGTATTTTTGGCGTTTATCCAAAACCCTACAAAAACCATTCATTTCCCCATAGGCTTTGTCCAACGAACCATTGCGAAGTTAGTGCCTACAAAAATACGCCATTATTATTGCTCTCTATCGGTATATCCATAATCTTTGTCTCTATAGAATAGCTGTAGTGCCCTCAACCAAGCTTGACAAGGCTTTGCCAGCTACCAGAGAGTTGTGTGATAGGAAGTGCGAATGGGGTCTTAACCAATCAGAAGACTCATTTTCAGTGTCAAACACAGTAAAATCCAATCACAGCGGGCTATCTGCAAAGGTGTGTAATATCCATCCCATAGACACAATTTCATGCACCGTTACATTGTATAATTTTTGGACAAGGAGTTGCACGGTGGACAATTGGACCTAATGTATCTCGGCACATTAGTGCGTCTGATTTGTTTTTAGCTGGGGACTTCCGACATTTTTTCCGCGCATCGGGACGTAAAACTGAGCGCCCTGGAGACTGGAGCGCACCGCCTCAAATAGTCTATGACCCATGCAGAGCATACAAAGCCCGAAGTAGGCTACCACTCGCTGTCAGGACTACTGTTTGTGTTGATGTCATCGGCGGCCGTGTTCGAACCGGAGCGACCCACGATTTCTAGTCAGGATTACTAGAATAACAAAAATATATCGTACAATAATAGTCGTGTTTTTGGCCAACAGTGAATATGGGAGTTCTGGCGCACTGTGTTATTATTTTTATATTCCAGCATTTGACGTCATCTTATGATTTTAAAGAAGGACAATATAACAGCGGTCAGTATGAATTTGTGAAAGATCCCAGTTTGAATATCGAAAAGAGATCACCAGATTTAGATCCGTTTGATTCTGAATCATCCGACCACATTAGGAGCAGAAGAAGTGCGGATCAAGGAGACTGTAACCGTCTCCAGGGATTCGACACCAAGTTGACTAACAACACCCAAACCGTAAGTTAACCCCGCAGGTCCGGTTAGGTTACACTCAACCACATAATAGGTTAATGCTCTTCAGGTGACACTTTACCTCGACAATTATCCTCATAATGACATGACTGCTCCCTTCTCAAATGACGTGGGTTTTAACAGTGCAACTGATCTGTTGCGGTTGCCATGCAACTAACCAAATGGCATATATTTTCCAGTTGTGTAAAACACTTCTTGTGTTTAATACTACGGCATGTGAACGAGATCAATGTTTTCATGTTTGACTCACTGAACTATCGTCAAGCCAGCCCTTACCCCCTACACAAATTTTGCCGTTTTGAAACTGCAGTAAAAGTGCAGTAACTGCAATTGAATGTTGTATCTTGGACGCATTTGCAGCATACTGCCCTTTCGTAAGGGCTAATGAGGATTCATAATAAAGACAAAACAAGATAAATGTTTATTTGTCACATGCTCCCCCCCCCCCCCCCCCCCCCCCCCCCCCCCAGCATATGATTGACACAAGTAGGCTACTGTACAGTGCAGGACTATGGGTTATAATCTTCAATTTAGCATCTCTGTAGCTAACTGTTTTAGGGTATCTTTAAATCATGTTACGTTTAATCTTATGTGAGTTTAGCATACAGTTTGTCTTCTGTTCTACAGCTCTAATACAGTATAGAAATACAAAGAGCAATTCATTTAAATGTTATATCCCGCCCAGTGCCGTACTGCATGGAGGCCATTCTCCAGTCTAGTGTAAACATATACTAATACGCGTCTCCAGTTAGTCCGGTCTCTCAACTGTTCCCTGTCTAATGGTTATGAGTCTGACCTATATTTCCCCATAGGAATGATGCTGCTTTACTTCATACTAGGCCTTGTTTAGCTACCTTGTTTTTCCACATGGCTTGAACTGGCATTATTTTTCAATAAGGATATATTCTTTATCTATGTAAGCTATAGACAATAGTTGTAACCCAGTGTACGTTTGATAGTTAGGTAATTCATGGAATGATGGTGGTGTACTTAATACTACAAATTACGTGGCCTGCTAGCTTATTTTCATTTTCTGCCCAACTCTAGAATAGATAGTAAAATATCCTGTGTAGTCTATGGAGGGTATTTCATTTCCTGTGTAGTCTATGGAGGGTATTTCATTTCCTGTGTAGTCTATGGAGGGTATTTCATTTCCTGTGTAGTCTATGGAGGGTATTTCATTTCCTGTGTAGTCTATGGAGGGTATTTCATTTCCTGTGTAGTCTATGGAGGGTATTTCATTTCCTGTGTAGTCTATGGAGGGTATTTCATTTCCTGTGTAGTCTATGGAGGGTATTTCATATCCTGTGTAGTCTATGGAGGGTATTTCATATCCTGTGTAGTCTATGGAGGGTATTTCATATCCTGTGTAGTCTATGGAGGGTATTTCATTTCCTGTGTAGTCTATGGGGGGGTATTTCATTTCCTGTGTAGTCTATGGAGGGTATTTCATTTCCTGTGTAGTCTATGGAGGGTATTTCATTTCCTGTGTAGTCTATGGAGGGTATTTTAAAGAAAGTACTGGTGTGAGTTTAGTTGTTAGGCATTTAGCTTATCAAATTCACACATGCAAAACCTGTAGTTCAGGCTACCTTGTTATCATGTTCTGACTCAGTGTGTCTGGATGGTAAAATGTTTTTCAAGAATGGTAATAGGCTAGGCATATAGGGAAAGGGTTGTGTAGTTAGATATGTTCACAAGCAACTGTTTCTGCTTCTGAGAGCACATCTGACATTTACAATAGAACTGGCAGAACTGATGAGAATTGGGAGTAGGCCCATATTCATAGGTTTTTGACTATCCATTGATCAGCCTTGAGATGTTTCTACAACTTGATTGGAGTCCATCTATGGTAAATTCAATTTATTGGACATGATTTGGAAAGGCACACACCTGTCAAGGCACAGATCTGGGGAAGGGTACCAAAACAAGTGAAAGAAGTTTGGAACCACCAAGACTCTACCTAAAGCTGGCCTCCCGGCCAAACTGAGCAACCCAGGGGAGAAGGACCCGATGGTCACTCTTGACAGAGCTCTAGAGTTCCTCTATGGAGATGGGATAACCTTCCAGAAGGACAACCATGTCTGTAGCACTCCACCAATCAAGCCTTTACGGTAGAGTGGCCAGATGGAAGCCACTCAGTAAAAGGCACATGACAGCCCACTTAGAGTTTGCCAAAAGGCACCTGAAGACTCTCAGACCTTGAGAAACAAGATTCTCTGGTCTGATGACACCAATATTGAACTCTTCGGCCTGAATGCCAAGCGTCACGTCTGGAGGAAACCTGCCACCATGTCTACGGTGAAGCATGGTGGTGGCAGCATCATGCTGTGGGGATATATTTCAGCGTCAGGGACTGGGAGACTAGTCAGGATGAAGGCAAAGCTAAACGAAACAAAGTACAGAGCGATCCTTGACGAAAACCTGCTCCAGAGCGCTCATGACCTCAGACTGGGGAAAAGGTTCACCTTCCAACAGGACAACGACCCTAAGCACACAGCCAAGACAACTTAGGAGTGGCTTCGGGACAAGTTTCTGAATGTCCTTCAGTGGCCCAGCCAGAGCTCGGACCTGAACCCGATCGACCATCTCTGGAGAGACCTGAAAAATAGCTGTGCAGCAACGCTCCCCATCCAACCTGACAGAGTTTGAGAGGATCTGCAGAGAAGAATGAGAGAAACTCTCCAAATACAGGTGCCAAGCTTGCTTCATACTTGTAGTGTCATTTAATTGCTGCCAAAGGTGCTTCAACAAGTAAAGGGTCTGAATATTTATGTAAAATATCTAAAAAGCCGTTTTTGGTTTGTCATTATGGGGTGTAGATTGAGGTGGAAATATACAATTTTAATACATTTTTAGAATCAGGCTGTAACCTTTTTTATCTGACCTTTATTTAACCTTTATTTAACCTTTTATTTAACCAGACAAGTCAGTTAAGAACAAATTCTTATTCTCAATGACGGCCTAGGAACAGTGGGTTAACTGCCTGTTCAGGGGCAGAACGACAGATTTGTACCTAGTCAGCTCGGAGATTTGAACTTGCAACCTTTCAGTTACTAGTCCAACGCTCTAACCACTAGGCTACCCTGCCGCCCCTGTGGGAAAAGTCAAGGGGTCTGAATATTTTCCGAATGCACTGTACATCATGAACAAGCTGCTGACTGCCTTTCTTATTGATGTTGTCCTCAAACACCCTGTAGCTAGCTCTTCCTTAAAGCACAGTCTAATTTCAGATCACTAGATGTCCTTGAAACAAGGCTATATAATTATCTGGCTGTGTTAACACAGGATAGAGTAAACCAATTTTTTTTTTTTTACAACATCTTACCCAATATGTCTGTGGTCTATTCGGATAACAAAACAGCTTATTCACAGACACCTCGTTGATTTAGTTGGTAGTTCCTGATAAGAGTGTGTGTCCTGTTCTTGATTGTCCTTACCGCCGTCCTTCATTACCTTCTAAGCAAGTGAAAACAAATTACATTTAGTATAAACGTTTTAGTAGGAACTTATAACGATGCACTTTCTTCCAAATGATACCTTCCTCCTACATATGAATGTGTTTTTGCACGTTGGCTACACAAGGAAGCTTGACATGATTCAGAAGTGGTAACACCAGGCCCTGAGGTGGAAAGAGTAGGGACACCACCTCCTGCACCCTAGTTAACCTCTGACAATGAACAATCAGCTTTATAGTCAGTCCTTGGCTACAACTTGTACATCTCTGAACCAACCGTGAATAGGACAAACAATGACCACTTAGTCATTATAATAAACGGATTCACTCCTGTGCGTACAGTATTGTGTTGTCACAGATCTTCTTAGTCATGCACTGATAATGATTGACATAGTTTCAGATCTAACGCCATTCCAAAGCGATATACTTTGCATAGTTTCTCTGTCCCAGCCAGACCTTGAAGCCAAAGGCAGGATTATGGGTAATCTAGGGACTAAAAGTGTGTCCCAAATGCCACACTTTCTCCTATGAGCCCTGGTCAAAAGTAGTGACCTTTTTATAGTGAATAGAGTCCTATTTTGGAAGAACCCTAAAGACTGAAGGCAGAATTCCAAGAGGCTCAACCTAAATGTCCTCCATAGGTCCAACATACTCCTGTTTGGGTACCGTACAGCATAGTTCCCACTGCAGCTTATAGTAGACCTGGGTTTACATACTATTTGAAATATTTCAGATCTATTAAATACTCTGAGAGTTTGCCTGGAGTGCCAGGTGCACTTTTGGGATTGGTCTATTGCCTGCTGCAAAGGAACCAATCTCAATCAAGCACAGATGGAAGTATTTGAAATGATTTCAAATACTATTTGAACCCAGGTCTGGTTTATAGATAGTACTGCCCGGATGTGGCCTGGGCCTAATCCTACGAATGTCCACATAAGTGAAAGAGTAGAGTAACCGCTTGATGAGATTAAGAGTTTAAGTATCTTATTCTAGCTAGCTAGCAGAACCAACAGCTCCGGTCAGAAATCCATGCTTTTGGTTTAATTTCCCTGGCACTGTTTCCACATGCTAACGTTTTAGAAGTTGTGGCACAAATCCCATTTCAAGTCATATTAGCATCTTTTTTCTGTAAGTGACTTTGTTGACTTTGTTGAGCTTAACAATCCATTTTAGATCCTTTAGGAGGATTTTGGAGAGAAGAAAATGCTAATATCGGGACCAGCCAGGACTTGATTGGATGTATGCCACAACTGCTAAAACCCTAAGCATGTAGATACAGTGCCAGGTAAACTAAACCAAATCATGGATTGCTGTCATAAGGAAAACAACATGTCATTTTTGTAATTTGGGTTAAGTACGTGTATGTTTGACTCTTCTTCTAAAGAGGATTTGGCAGTTGATTGACAGTTGGGACTAGTTATACTATAGTGCAGCCTCTTACTGTGAGGACATTTTGGTCCAAGGCCTACTGGTCTGGTTCTGCACGCTAAGGATTAGTGGTGCGTGGCTTTGTAACACTCTAGTGTCTACATGTGTGGCTTTGTAACACTCTAGTGTCTACATGTGTGGCTTTGTAACACTAGTGTCTACATGTGTGGCTTTGTAACACTCTAGTGTCTACATGTGTGGCTTTGTAACACTCTAGTGTCTACATGTGTGGCTTTGTAACACTCTAGTGTCTACATGTGTGGCTTTGTAACACTCTAGTGTCTACATGTGTGGCTTTGTAACACTCTAGTGTCTACATGTGTGGCTTTGTAACACTCTAGTGTCTACATGTGTGGCTTTGTAACACTCTAGTGTCTACATGTGTGGCTTTGTAACACTCTAGTGTCTACATGTGTGGCTTTGTAACACTGTCTATGTGACGCTTTGTAACACTGTCTACATGTGTGGCTTTGTAACACTCTAGTGTCTACATGTGACGCTTTATAGATAACAGTGAGAGGCAGACGAATGGTACAGCAGTAGGGAGGGAAAGGGAATTAGGTTCACTTGTGCACACACACAAACAGACATAACACTTATGTTGCTTAGCTATTTGGGCACTTTATAAAATGTAGATTAGGCGTATAACTTATATATACTATACTATATATATATACATACACACATACACACATACATACATACATACATACATACGTATACATACAGATACATATATATATATGTATGTGTGTGTGTTATATGTCTAATCTACATTTTATAAAGTGCCCAAATAGCTTTTTAGCATTTACCCGTATGTTTATTATAATGACCATCTTCCTTGAATACACTATATATACAAAACTGTGTGGACACCCCTTCAAATGAGTGGATTCAGCTATTTCAGCCACACCCATTGCTGACAGGTGGATATAAATCGCCGCCATGCAATCTCCATAGACAAACATTGGCATTAGAACGGCCGGTACTGAAGAGCTCAGTAACTTTATACGTGGCACCGTCGAAAGATGCCACCTTTCCAACAAGACAGTTCGTAAAATTTCTGCCCTGCTAGAACTGCCCCGGTTAGCTCGAAGTGCTGTTTTTGTGAAGTGGAAACATCTAGGAGCAACAACTGCTCAGCCGTGAAATGGTAGACCACACAAGCTCACAGAACTGGACCGCCAACTGCTGAAGCGCGTAACACTTAAAAATGAATCCTCGGTTGCAACACTCACAACCGAGTCCCAAACTGCCTCTGGAAGTAAAGTCAATGTCAGCACAAGAACTGTTAGTCAGGAGCTTCATGAAGTGGGTTTCCATGGCCGAGCAGCTGCACACAAGCCTAACATCACCATGCGCAATGCCAAGTGTCGGCTGGAGTGGTGTAAAGCTCACCGCCATTGGACTCTGGAGCAGTGGAAACGCGTTCTCTGGAGTGATGAATCACGTTTCACTATCTGGCAGTCCGACAGATGAATCTGTGTTTGGTGGATGCCAGGAAAAAGCTACCTGCCTGAATACATAGTGCTAACTGTAAAGTTTGGTGGAGGAGGAATAATGGTCTGGGGCTGTTTTTCATGGTTCGGGCCCCTTAGTTCCAGGGAATAGAAATCTTAATGCTACGGCATACAATGACATTCTAGATGATTCTGTGCTTCCAACTTGTGGCAACAGTTTCAGCATGACAATGCCCCTGTGCACAAAGTGAGGTCCATACAGAAATGTATTGTCGAGATCGGTGTGGAAGCACTTGACTGGCCTGCACAGAGCCCTGCCCTCAACCCCATCAAACACCTTTGGGATAAATTGGAACACCGACTGCAAAGCCTAATCGGTGCCCGACCTCACTAATGATCTTCCAGCTGAATGGAAGAAAATCCCCTCAGCAATGTTCCAACATCTAGTGGAAAGCTTTCCCAGAAGAGTATAGGCTGTTATGGCAGCAAAGGGGGAGGGATCAACTCCATATTAATGCCCATGATTTTGGAATGAGATGTTTGACGAGCAGGTGTCCACATACTTTTGGTCATGTAGTGTAAATTCCAGTTAGACAACGTGCTGCCAGTCAGAACAAGATATTTTGATCATGTGGTGTATATCCTTATTATGTTGTTAGATCTTCTGCAGTTAATTTTCAAGATCACGTATGCCTAAAAACCACTCTTGTATTACACACCCCATGACTAATGTGATGGCTTGCTTCCTTTTAGTTACAGTTGAAGTCGGAGTAATTAAAATCAAGTTTTTCAACCACTCCACAAATTTCTGATTAACAAACTATAGTTTTGGCAAGTCGGTTAGGACATCTGATTTGTGCATGACACAAGTCATTTTTCCAACAATTGTTTACAGACAGATTATTTCACTTATAATTCACTGTATCACAATTCCAATGGGTCAGAAGTTTACATACACTAAGTTGACTGTGACTTTAAACAGCTTGGAAAAATCCAGAAAATTATGTCATGGCTTTAGAAGCTTCTGAGGCTAATTGACATCATTTGAGTCAATTGGAGGTGTACCTGTGGATGTATTTCAAGGCCTACCTTCAAACTCAGTGCCTCTTTGCTTGACATCATGGGAAAATCAAAAGAAATCAGCCAAGACCTCAGAAAAGAAATTGTGGAACTCTACAAGTCTGGTTCATCCTTGGGAGCAATTTACAAAGGCCTGAAGGTTCCACGTTCACCTGTACAAACAATAGTACGTAAGTATAAACACCATGGGACCACGCAGCCGTCATACCGCTCAGGAAGGAGACGCGTTCTGTCTCCTAGAGATGAATGTACTTTGGTGTGAAAAGTGCAAACCAATCCCAGAACAACAGCAAAGGACCTTATGAAGATGCTGGAGGAAACCGGTACAAAAGTATCTATATCCACAGTAAAACGAGTCCTACATCGACATAACCTGAAAGGCCGCTCAGCAAGGAAGAAGCCACTGCTCCAAAACCACCATAAACAAGCCAGACTACGGTTTGCAAATGCACATGGGGACAAAGATCGTACTTTTTGGAGAAATGTCCTCTGGTCTTATGAAACAAAAATAGAACTGTTTGGCCATAATGACCATTGTTATGTTTGGAGGAAAAAGGGGGAGGCTTGTAAGCCGAAGAACACCATCCCAACTGTGAAGCACGTGGGTGGCAGCATCATGTTGTGGGGGTGCTTACAGGCCTACAAACCTGACTCAGTTACACCAGCTCTGTCAGGAGGAATGGGCCAAAATTCACCCACAAATTCACTTATTCTGGGAAGCTTGTGGAAGGCTACCTGAAACATTTGACCCAAGTTCAACAATTTAAAGTCAATGCTACCAAATACTAATTGAGTGTATGTAAACTTCTGACCCCCTGGGAATGTGAAGAAAGAAATTAAAAGCTGAAATAAATCGTTCTCCCTACTATTATTCTGACATTTCCCATGTTTAAAATAAAGTAGTGATCCTAACTAACCTAAAACAAGGATTTTTTTTACTAGGATTAAATGTCAGGAATTGTGAAAAACTGAGTTTTTAAATGTATTTGACTAAGGTGTATGTAAACTTCCAACGCCAACTGTATGTATGTGATGCATATCAGTCAGCCAACAATAAACAGAATGCAAATATTCTGATTTATCTCACTTTTTCTTCTCAGTATTCCTTCAATGACCTGAGTGGGTCCGTGTCACTGGCCTGGGTTGGAGACGCCACCGGGGTGAGTTTTGTTTTATCATGTTCCATTCTGTCATAATTATGTGCTGATTTTAAATGATCGTCATGTCAAACTCATTGATGGAATACAGGTGTTCTTTACTAAAGCAGTAAGGCCCGTGGGGTGTGTGATATAAATATATGACCAATACAGCTCTTAGCCGTGGTATATTGACCATAGACCACCATTCCCTGAGTTACCTTGTTGCTATTATAAACTGGTTACCAACGTAATTAGATTAGTAGAAATACATGTTTTGTCATACCCTTGGTATACAGTCTTACATACTATGGATTTCAGCCAATCAGCATTCAGGGCCCGAACCATACAGTTTATACTAGTCCTTAAGCTGGACTTGTTCTCTACAGGTCATCCTGGCTCTGACAACATTCCAGGTGCCGTTCTTCATGTTGCGATTCGGTCAGTCTAAACTCTATCGAAGGTAAGGGTTCTTCATGTTGCGATTCACCACCAGTTATGTCGCAAGAATGTCCGTGTAAGAATACAGCTATTATTTGAGCTGACAACTGGTTAAATATTTAAAAGTATATTAGTATACAAGAAAAGTGGACAAGAAAGTGTCCTATTTGACCGTCTCACCTCCTCTGCCTCCTCAGTGAGAACTACGGGAAGTCGTTCCAGGACGTCACAAACCTCATCAACAACACTTTCATCCGGACAGAGTTCGGCATCGCCATCGGACCAGAGAACTCTGGGAAGGTAGGACTCGTTTTGTGTTTTTAAACCCGTGAACTAGCTTACATGTTCATGGCATCATTCATCCTATAAGAAATGTTTTCCTGAAAATAAAGACCACACTTTTTAGTTACTTTTTAGCTACTTTTAGCTACTTTTAGTTACTTTTTAGTTACTTTTAGTTACTTTTCTAAGCTTATGATACAGGATGTCTCCGTATGTAGCAAAGAAAAGATGTTCGATGTTCCTATTAGTTCTAGGAGTTAATTTGGTTCGCCTGTCCTGCTCCTCTCAGGTGATCCTGACAGGTGATGTGTCTGGCAGCCTGGGCTCTCGTATCTTTATCTCCAGAGACTTTGGGAACAGCTTTGAGCAGCAGGACCTTCCCTTCAACCCCCTGATGCAGATCATATACAACCCCATAGATGCCAACGTTCTCCTGGTCATCAGCAACACTGTGAGTGGGGGGGTCAGCGTGTTTGTGTGTGTGTGTGTGTGTGTGCACGCGTGTGTGTGTGTGCTTGCTTATGGAAGCTGTGGAGTAATACAACATATTGTTACTTCTCCTAACACCCAGACCCATCAGCACACACAAGTTATCAGTACTTTTACACACCTGTCACCTGGCCAGTCTCCCGTGATGTAGCGCTCAGGATTGACAAGAGCCGTTCAGACCTTCTTTATCTTATGGCCTTATTCCCACTACAAGAGATAAAGGAGAGTCTGAGGAGTGGCCAATTCATATTACATCCTTGCCTTAGCCTTTTGTTGTGTCTGGAAATGTGACATTATTGGGTCGCAGCTCAAATTTACCGTAAATATCACAGTAGCCACTAGCCATTAAGCACAAACTATTTAACAATCCAAGCCCGTGGGCCCCCCCCGCCTTGCTCTGGAGGTCCCCAAGAAATTAAATTAAATTTTTGTCAGCTAATTTAATGTGTACGGACAAGAAAATAAACCCTTTAATTGTCTGCACATACTTGTGAATTGTTACATTATTCAAGAGTGTAATATGGTTCAGAGGTTGACTGGCACTGGCAGCCAAAACAGCCAAATACTCCATCTAAACGTGAATCCATTCTCAATTGTGATACGATTCTAGAAACATAAAGCCCTTTACTTTCCTATCACATCAAAAATAATAATAATAAAAGCTAAATATACACTTAATGCACACTGTTTTAACCTGCTTTATCACAGTTGCAGCAAAAGACAGTGTTTTTCAGTGACATCACATTTCTGGTGGCCATTCTTCCATTCCACACAGGTGTTCAGAGCTTCCGTCTGTCTTCAATTTAATCCGTTTGAGGTTCTGAGAGCTCTGGAGCAGGTTTTCATCAATAATCTCTCTGTTCATCTTTGCCTCGATCCTGACTAGTCTCCCAGTCCCTGCTGCTGAGAAACATCCCCACAGCATGAGTCTGCCACCACCATAGGGATGGTGCCAGGTTTCCTCCAGACGTGACGCTTGGCATTCAGGTCAAAGAGTTCAATCTTGGTTTCATCAGATGAGAGAATCTTGTTTCTCATGGTCTGAGAGTCCTTTAGATGCCTCCTGGCAAAATCATGTGCCTTTTACTGAGGAGTGGCTTCCATCTGGCCACTCTACCATAAAGGCCTGATTGGTGGAGTGCTGCAGAAATGGTTGTCCTTCTGGAAGATTCTCCCATATCCACAGAGGTTCACTCTGACAGAGCTCATCGGGTTCTAGGTCACCTCCCTGACCAAGGCCTTATTTAATTTTTAAATATTTTTTTAACCTTTATTTAACCTTTATTTAACCAGGCAAGTCAGTTAAGAACAAATTCTTATTGACAATGATGGCCTACCCCGGCCAAACCCGGACGACACTGGGCCAATTGTGCGCCGCCCTATGGGACTCCCAATCACAGCCAGATGTGATGCAGCCTGGATTCGAACCAGGGACTATTGTGATGCCTCTTGCACTGAGATGCAGTGCCTTAGAACGCTGCGCCACTCGGGAGCCCCTTCTCCCCCGATTGTTCAGTTTGGCCAGATCTAGGAAGAGTCTTGGTGGTTCCAAACTTCTTCCATTTAAGAATGATGGAGGTCACTGTATTCTTGGGTACCTTCAATGCTGCAGACATTTTTTGGTACCCTTCCACAGATCTGTGCCTAGAGACAATCCTGTCTCTGAACTCTATGGACAATTCATTCGACCTTGTGGCTTGGTTTTTGCTCTAGCATGCACTGTTAACTGTGTGACCTTATATAGACAGGTGTGTGGACTCCAATCAAGTTGTAGAAACATCTCAAGGATGATCAATGGAAGCAGGATGCACCTGAGCTCAATTTTGAATCTTATAGCCAAGTGTCTGAATACTTACGTAAATGGGGTGTTTCTGTTTGAAATGTTTTATACATTTGCTAAAATGTCTAAACCTGTTTTTGCTTTTTTCATTATGGGGTATTCTGATGTCATTATGGGGTATTGTGATGTCATTATGGGGTATTGTGATGTCATTATGAGGTATTCTGATGTCATTATGAGGTATTCTGATGTCATTATGAGGTATTCTGATGTCATTATGGGGTATTCTGATGTCATTATGGGGTATTGTGATGTCATTAAGGGGTATTGTGTGTTGATTGCTGAGGAATTTTCATTTATTTAATCCATTTTAGAATAAAGCTGTAATGTAACAAAAGGTGGAAAAAGTCTCGAGGTCTGAATACATTCCCGAAGGGACTGTATGTACTCTTACACTAGCATATCAAAGTGACCTTAGAACAAAGCAGGCTTCATTTGATCAATATCATGGAAGTCATTATATGAGGTAAAAGCACGTTTCCATTGAAAACACTGATGATTCAGCGGGGGAGTTTCTTTATTGCCTGCAAGCAACAACAAAGAAATGCTGCTGGGATTTAAAGCTACGGCGACAATTTCAAAATGAAACAGCCTGTTACTACAATTCAAGTAAAAAACTTAAGACAAGTCTTCAAAATGTCTGTACATTTCAGTTGTTTCAAAAACATTGCTCTGCGATTTAAAAAAACAAAAAACGTTGTAAGAGTGTTGGCTCAATGAAACAATTCTGTTTACACTGCCCCGACAGATGGGGAGCAACTGTAGTAGGACTCTACATTTTTTTACATTTATGAATTAGTAGCACTGGTGCTTCCAACTTAACAAAGTAAGGAGCACCACATGAAAGTAAGGAGCACCACATGAAAGTAAGGAGCACCACATGAAAGTAAGGAGCACCACATGAAAGTAAGGAGCACCACATGAAAGTAAGGAGCACCACATGAAAGTAAGGAGCACCACATGAAAGTAAGGAGCACCACATGAAAGTAAGGAGCACCACATGAAAGTAAGGAGCACCACATGAAAGTAAGGAGCACCACATGAAAGTAAGGAGCACCACATGAAAGTAAGGAGCACCACATGAAAGTAAGGAGCACCACATGAAATTTAGGAGCACCACATGAAATTTAGGAGCACCACATGAAATTTAGGAGCACCACATGAAATTTAGGAGCACCAGAAAATACTTAAAAAAAATATTGTTTAATAATGGATTGAGATTCAGCCTATACTGGGCCTGTATGAATTCAATCTACTTCTGAAGGACATCTACAACTATTACATAATGCTGTAAAGACATATACATTTATTATAAAAACCTAAATTGTCGACACGATTAAATGTGTTTACGATACATGAGTAGATTTAGAACGGTCCTTGACATGGTTTCTACATTTATTTATTTTAAAGAATTCGCTACAGGAAGATACATATTTGGTTCCGGTAATATGGGTCAGATCTTTCGACCCTGATCGGGTTGAAAGCAAAGCCGTTTTCACTGTAGTGATGGTGCAACCGTGACGCTTTTGAAATCTGCACTCGTTCCTCTAAGGCCGTCCTGAAACAATGGTACAAGGGAAGCCTTATCACCGCAACCGTTATTATCTGGGAGATTTATTTCCTAGTTGTACTGTGCTCCCAAAATAAAATAAAACTCCTGGTCGTACAGCGAAATATTTAGTTGCATATGAAACGGGCACACTTTTTGAGCCCATGCTCAGAGAGTATTTTAGCAGAAAGTCTTTAAGTGTGAAGACCCTCTAAATCACTTCATGATCTGACGCAATAGCAGGCCTGACGCAATAGCAGGCCTGACGCAATAGCAGGCCTGACGCAATAGCAGGCCTGACGCAATAGCAGGCCTGACGCAATTGCAGGCCTGACGCAATAGCAGGTCTGTGTCGGAGGTGGAGAGTTGAGCTGTGGGAATCCAAACAAAACTAGAGAACATTACTGGCGTCCTTTATCTTTTTGTGTGTGTGTGTGTGTGTGTGTGTGTGTGTGTGTGTGTGTGTGTGTGTGTGTGTGTGTGTGTGTGTGTGTGTGTGTGTGTGTGTGTGTGTGTGTGTGTGCATGCATTTTGAATACCCTTGTTAACCATTTAACCCTTCTACCAGAATGAACTCTGGCTGTCTGAGGACTTTGGGGAGAAGTGGAGGAAGATCCACGACATGGTGTGTTTGGCCAAATGGTAAGAGACAACTTTTTAGGTAAATATATTAAGAACTCATCCTTACATGGCTGCCACAGGGTAATAGAGAGATATATATATATATATGATCTATTAGCAGCCAGTTATACCATTGTTCACGGTCTGTTTTGATTTCCTATAATGACCACTATTGTTATGTAGACTGTACTGAATGTTCATTCCCTCTCAAACGGCAGCTCTGAGTCCCTGAGGTTGATTTGGTGGAATTATATTTTCTTGACCTCTTCTCCCTCAGGCAGCTAGCCGATTTTTAGTTTTACATTTAGTTCAAGGGTCAAAGTAAGGTGTTCCGGTCCGGTACGGCGTTCCAGTTAAAGAGATAGTGGGGTACGCTATACAGGTGAAACATGAGCTAATCACAATAACTACAACACAATGTCAAGAAAAACTGTTGGCTTTTACACAATTATTTAGCATGACTATTTATCATCGTTACTTATCAGTACTATATCGTTACTTATCAGTACTATATCGTTACTTATCATTACTATTTATCATCGTTACTTATCATTACTATGTCGTTACTTATCATTACTATATCGTTACTTATCAGTACTATATCGTTACTTATCAGTACTATATCGTTACTTATCAGTACAATATCGTTACTCTATCGTTACTGTTACTCTTTATCGTTACTCTTTAGCGTTACCGTTACTATTTATCGTTACTATATATTGTTACTCTTTATCGTTACTATATATTGTTACTCTTTATCGTTAATATATATCGTTACTCTTTATCGTTACTATATATTGTTACTATTTATCGTTACTATATATCGTTACTCTTTATCGTTACTATATATCGTTACTCTTTATCGTTACTATATATCATTACTCTTTATCGTTACTATATATTGTTACTCTTTATCGTTACTATATATTGTTACTCTTTATCGTTACTATATATTTTTACTCTTTATCGTTACTATATATCGTTACTCTTTATCGTTACTATATATCGTTACTCTTTATCGTTACCGTTACTCTTTATCGTTACTCTTTATCGTTACCGTTACTATATATTGTTACTCTTTATCGTTACTATATATCGTTACTCTTTATCGTTACTATATATCGTTACTCTTTATCGTTACTATATATCGTTACTCTTTATCGTTACCGTTACTCTTTATCGTTATTATATATCGTTACTCTTTACCGTTACTATATATCGTTACTCTTTATCATTACTGTTACTATATATTGTTACTCTTTATCGTTACTCTTTATCGTTACTCTTTATCGTTACCGTTACTATATATCGTTACTAGTTATTATTATTCTTTATCATTACTGCATGTCAGAGGCATGAAACATGAAGGAATGAACTTGAAAACGTGGGGTATAGCCTACGTTCCAAAATGTGCCGTGTTTAGATGAAAACACTGACAAGGCAGAGGTCGAGTGGGCGACACCGAGACGTGCGGACCGGTTGTGTTTGACACAATAAAAGGCAATGCAGTTTAAACGTTAAATGACAAATCTTCACGACTAGGTCCAGTCCACAGACTAGGTCCAGTCCACAGACTAGGTCCAGTCCACAGACTAGGTCCAGTCCACAGACTAGGTCCGGTCCACAGACTAGGTCCGGTCCACAGACTAGGTCCGGTCCACAGACTAGGTCCGGTCCACAGACTAGGTCCGGTCCACAGACTAGGCCCAGTCCACAGACTAGGCCCAGTCCACAGACTAGGCCCACAGAGAGCTCATACACACAGGATTGTCCGTGTCAGGAAGAAATGACATCTACTTTCACCCCTGAGTATGTTGAATAAACATCCAGTACTTCCCCCACTGTTGTCAGGGCACCATGCAAACAGTAAAAGCAGGCAGGAAACTGGCATTGCAGTTATGTTAGTTTAGTGTTTGACTAGGTGTTCTCTGGGCCAAGCCCTTTGTTAGTTTAGTGTTTGACTAGGTGTTCTCTGGGCCAAGCCCTTTGTTAGTTCGTGTTTGACTAGGTGTTCTCTGGGCCAAGCCCTTTGTTAGTTTAGTGTTTGACTAGGTGTTCTCTGGGCCAAGCCAGTACTAGCTGTGCTGAAAGGGCATCGGTACTAGCTCTGTTTGTTTACCTTCGCTGGTTCACTTTCTAATGCTGCAGCACCAGTAGTTTTGAGTACACACACACACACACACGACGGCAGGCAGGCAGAAACACATACAGCGATATCACGCCACCCAGCCTCTCCTCCCAGTCCCTTGAAACCTAACCTTGATAGTTTAGCTTGACCTATATTCCTAACTAGGACATGACGAGATTCTGAAGATCGGCACAATGGAACCGTTGGCGCGAAGTACCTGTTTGAGAAGGGCACGGCTCTAACAGTCTGCGGGATGGGACGTGTGGTAAACTAACCGTAGGCATGTGGCACCATGACAATTAGCCGCTAAGATGATGAAACACGTCACCAAGGTCTTTTTTTAGTACAGCAGGAGCAGCGTATTTTCAACTGTTACCAGTGTGTCCCAACAGAATATCCTCAACAAGGTCATATTTTATTCCACTATAGTTTCAAAAAAAGTGACCATGGTGCTGTACAACAAAACATGTTCGGCTATTTTGTAAATGTTTCCAAAGGCTAGGTTCTGTACAGTAATGTGTGGGGGACAGCTTGTACATGTTTCCAAAGGCTAGGTTCTATACAGTAATGTGTGACAGCTTGTCTTCTCTGTTTCCAAAGGCTAGGAACTGCACAGTAATGTGTGGGGGACAGCTTGTACATGTTCCCAAAAGCTAGGTTCTATACAGTAATGTGTGACCGCTTGTCTTCTCTGTTTCCAAAGGCTAGGAACTGTACAGTAATGTGTGGGGGACAGCTTGTACATGTTTCCAAAAGCTAGGTTCTATACAGTAATGTGTGACAGCTTGTCTTCTCTGTTTCCAGGGGGATGGACAGTAATCTATTCTTTACCACCAACCTCAATGGATCCTGCAGTGAGTGACGCCGACATCCATTCAAATAGCTAATAAACCTTGAAAATGATTTCATAGTCTCTCGTGACAGACTGACATAAATAGTTGACATGGATGCCAAGGAAAGAGAGGGAGGGAGAGAGACAGATGTTTACTTTTATCTATTCTTATAGTTAGAAACTGTATCAAGTCTTGATCAATCCCAAATCCAAGTCTTCCATCAATCCCTCTCTCCTTCTCTCTCTCTCTCTTTCTTTCTCTCTCTTTCCATCAATCCCTCTCTCTCTCTTTCGTTGTCTCTTCCTCTTTGTCTCTTTCTCTCTCTCTCAATCCCTCTATCGCTGTTTCCATCAATCCCTCTCTCTCTCTCTCTTTCTTTCTTTCTCTCTCTCTCTTTCTTTCTCTCTCTCAATCCCTCTTGCTGTTTCCACCAATCCCTCTCTCTCTCTTTCATTCTCTTCCTCTTTGTCTCTCTCTCTCTCTCTTTCTCAGATGAAAGGGGGATGCTAGACTTGAGAAAGACGGCAGACTACGGGAAGACCATCAAGACTGTTGCCATTAAAATCTTCTCTTTCGGCCTGGGGGGAAAGTTCCTGTTTGCTTCTGTTATGACTGGAACTGTAAGTATGAGTGTGTGTCTGTGTGCTGTACTTGTTTATTTGTGTGTGTTAGTTTGCAAATGTTTTGTATGTGAGCTTGTTTTTTAAGCCTAAGGCCTAGCTGATACCATCTATCTCCCTCTCTTTCTCATTCCCTCGCACTCTCTATCTCTGCATCTCTATCTTTGCATCTCTCCCCCTCTCTCTCTCCCCCCTCTTTCTCTCTCTCTCTCTGTCTCTCCCTCCCCCTCTGTCTTTCCCTCCCCTCTCTCTGTCTGTCTCTGTCTCCCTCACCCAGGGCACTCTGAGGATGATCCATGTGTCGACTAACCAGGGGGAGGATTGGAACATGGCTCAGCTGCCTCCGGTTGGCCACGAGGAGTTCTATTCTATCTTGTCAGCCAATGACGACATGGTTTTCATGCACGTGGATGAACCAGGAGGTCAGTCAATAGCCTATACTGTGTTCTTTTTTTCCACAGAATGTCACTCTAGTTAACCATGTTGGAGACACAACAGGACCGATGTCCTCTTGACCTCCCTTCATCTCCTTCCACTCCTATTCCGGTCTTCTTCTACTTGTTTTAAGAAGGTCATAGCAAGGATCATTTAGCAATTTGAATTGGAATTTTAAGACCCCTTGAAGTCCATAAAATTAAAAAAAAATATATATATATATATATGTCAAAAGTTTGCACACACCTACTCATTCAAGGGTTTTTCTTTATTTTTTAAAACTATTTTTATCAGCCCAAACTACCTCAATTGGGTTGAGGTCGGGTGATTGTGGAGGCCATGTCATCTGATGCAGCACTCATCACTCTCCTTTTTGGTCAAATAGCTCTTACACAGCCTGGAGGTGTGTTGGGTCATTGTCCTGTTGAAAAACAAATGATAGTCCCACTAAACACAAACCAGATGAGATGGCGTATTACTGCAGAATGTTGTGGTAGCCATGCTGGTTAAGTATGTCTTGAATTCTAAATAAATCACAGACCGTGTCACCAGCAGAGCACCGCCACACCATCACACCTCCTCCTCCATGCTTCACGTTGGGATCCACACATGTGGAGATCCTCCATTCACCTACTCTGCGTCTCACAAAGACACGGCGGTTGGAACCCAAATTCAAAAATTTGGACTCATCAGACCAAAGGACAAATTTCTACTGGTCTAATGTCCATTGCTTGTGTTTCTATTGAATATATTTCAATTTGTTTAACTTTTTTTTTGTTACTACATGATTCCATATGTGTTATTTCATAGTTGATCAAATCAAATGTATTTATATAACCCTTCTTACATCAGCTGATATCTCAAAGTGCTGTACAGAAACCCAGCCTAAAACCCCAAACAGCAAGCAATGCAGGTGTAGAAGCACGGTGGCTAGGAAAAACTCCCTAGAAAGGCCAAAACCTAGGAAGAAACCTAGAGAGGAACCAGGCTATGAGGGGTGGCCAGTCCTCTTCTGGCTGTGCCGGGTGGAGATTATAACAGAACATGGCCAAGATGTTCAAATGTTCATAGATGACCAGCAGGGTCAAATAATAATAATCACAGTAGTTGACGAGAGTGCAGCATGTCAGCACCTCCGGAGTAAATGTCAGTTGGCTTTTCATAGCCGATCATTCAGAGTATCTCTACCGCTCCTGCTGTCTCTAGAGAGTTGAAAACCGGAGGTCTGGGACAGGTAGCACATCCGGTAGCCGCAGGCAGAACAGTTGAAACTGAAGCAGCAGCACGGCCAGGTGGGCTGGGGACAGCAAGGAGTCATCATGCCAGGTAGTCCTGAGGCATGGTCCTAGGGCTCAGGTCCTCCGAGAGAGAGAATTGGAGAGAGCATACTTAAATTCACACAGGACACCGGATAAGACAGGAGAAGTACTCCAGATATAACAGACTGACCCTAGCCCCCCGACACATAAACTACTGCAGCATAAATACTGGAGGCTGAGACAGGAGGGGTCAGGAGACACTGTGGCCCCATCCGATGATACCCCCAGACAGGGCAAACAGGCAGGATATAACCCCACCCACTTTGCCAAAGCACAGCCCCCACACCACTAGAGGGATGTCTTCAACCACCAACTTACCATCCTGAGACAAGGCCAAGTATAGCCCAAGGTGCGAACCCAGATGTCTACAATGTAGAAAATAGTACAAATAAATGAAAAACCCTTGCAATTTCTGAGGCTGGTAACTCTAATGAATGTATCCTCTGCATCAGAGGTAATTCTTCCTTTCCTGTGGTGGTCCTCATAGGAGCCAGTTTCATCATAGCTCTTGATGGCTTTTGCGACTGTACTTGAAGAAACTTTCGAAGTTCAAGACATTTTCCACATTGACTGACCTTCATATCTTAAAGTTTCTCTTTGCTTATTTGAGCTGTTCTTGCCATAATATGGACTTGGTCTTTTACCAAATAGGGCTATCTTCTGTACACCACCCCTACCTTGTCACAACACAACTGATTGGCTCAAACGTATTAAGAAGGAAAGAAATTCCACAAGTTAACTTTTAACAAGGCACACTTGTTAATTTAAATGCATTCCAGGTGACTACCTCATGAAGCTGGTTGAGAGAATGCCAAGAGTGTGCAAAGCTGTCATCAAGGCAACGTGTGGCTCCTTTGAAGAATCTCAAATATAAAATAGATTTAGATTTGTTTAACACTTTTTTAAATTACTGCATGATGTAACAATGTAAATAATAGTACAAATGAAGGAAAACCCTTCAATGAGTAGGTGTGTTCAACCTCTTGACTGGTATTGTGTTTATTCATTAAAAAAATGTTGGAGGGCCTTATTGCTTTTAGCCCATACAAATGCATTGAATAACAGGTTCACTATATGGAACAACTTTCTCTTAAAATGTTCTCCTTTAGTTTCTAAATGTTTCATTGTCTCTAGCCATGTCTCCTCTCTTCCTCTCCTTTAATTTTCTCCATTCTTTATATATTCTAATACAGTTGTCGCAGTGACCTAATACAGTGACCTAATCCTTTATGTCCCTGGACACTGACTTTGGCACCGTCTATTTGTCAGATGACAGAGGCACTGTTTAAGTCTCTGTTCCTCCCCTGTTCCCCTCCTCTCCTCCCCTGTTCCTCCTTTCCTGTCATCCTCTCCTCCCCTGTTCCTCCTTTCCTGTCATCCTCTCCTCCCCTGTTCCTCCTTTCCTGTTATCCTCTCCTCCCCTGGACCTGTCATCCTCTCCTCCCCTGGACCTGTCATCCTCTCCTCCCCTGGACCTGTCATCCTCTCCTCCCCTGGACCTGTCATCCTCTCCTCCCCTGGACCTGTCATCCTCTCCTCCCCTGTTACTGTCCTCCTCCCCTCCCCTGTTACTGTCCTCCTCCCCTGTTCCTCCTTTCCTGTCATCCTCTCCTCCCCTGGACCTGTCATCCTCTCCTCCCCTGTGCCTGTCATCCTCTCCTCCCCTGGACCTGTCATCCTCTCCTCCCCTGTTCCTCCTTTCCTGTCATCCTCTCCTCCCCTGGACCTGTCATCCTCTCCTCCCCTGTTACTGTCCTCCTCCCCTGTTACTCCCCTCCTCTTATCTCCATATCTTATCTCTACAGTACCCAAATACAGTTCTTCTCCTATATATTCCCAGACACAGGCTACGGCAGCATCTACGTGTCAGACGACAGGGGTACGGTGTACTCTAAGTCTCTGGAGCGTCACCTCTACACCACCACAGGGGGAGACACTGACTTCACCAACGTTACCTCTCTACGAGGGGTCTTCATCACCAGTATACTGGCAGAGGGTAGGGACTACACACACACCCCAACAGTTAGAGCAGGCCTGAGATGGTAAAGGGAGTTCCAAAGGCATTGGTGTGTGGCAGGAAAAAGGCTGCGTGACTGTGTCCCAGACAGACTACGGTGTGTTTCCGCCGTAACAGTTATGAGGCCTAGGATGAATGACTTTCATTAGCTGTTCAGTGTGAGTTCAGCTGCATGTCTATAGGAGAGCCATACATGGAGAAACGCTGGATTATATCTATATGTCTCTCAGAATAACCTCTGTCTCGTCGTTGCATTTATTTATTTCTCCCCAGACGGCTCGGTGCAGTCCGTGGTGTCCTTCGACCAGGGAGGGGAATGGGTGCCCCTGCAGAAACCTGCCAACACCAAATGTGACTCCACAGCCAAAGACCCAGACAAGTGCAGTCTCCACATCCACGCAGCTTACAGCACGGCTATGAAGCTGAACGTCCCCATGCTGCCTCTCAGTGAACCAAATGCTGTAGGACTCATCATGGCTCACGGTAAATCACTCACACACACACACCTCATCCTCATTAACCTGTCCATGACTATTTCAATTTGACTAAGCAAAAAGGACAGGCAGTTGTGTTTGTGCCGGAGGCTGGTCCAGCGTTGACACTCGTGGTTCATGTCTAGACTCAGCCACTGATCTGTGGCCTTCTCCCGTAATCTAAAAGACATACAGTGCCTTCGCAAAGTATTTAGACCCCGAGACTTTTTCCACTTTTTGTTTTTTACGTTACAGCCTTATTCTAAAATGGATTAAATAAATACAAATCCTCAGCAATCTACACACAATACCCCACGATGACATCACAATACCCCACGATGACATCACAATACCCCACGATGACATCACAATACCCCATAATGACATCACAATACCCCATAATGACATCACAATACCCCATAATGACATGTGAAAACAGGTTTTTAGACATGTTTGCAAATATATTACAAATAAAAAACCGATACCTTATTTCCATAAGTATTCAGACCCTTTGCTATGAGACTAAAAATTGAGTTCAGGTGATCCTGTTTCCATTGATCATCCTTGATGTTTCTACAACTTGATTAGAGTCCACCTGTTTTCAATTCAATTGATTGGACATGATTTGGAAAGGCACACACCTGTCTAATATAAGGTCCCACAGTTGACAGTGCATGTCAGAGAAAAAACCAGGCAATGAGATTGAAGGAATTGTCCGTAGAGTTCCGAGACAGGATTGTGTCGAGGCAGAGATCTGGGGAAGGGTACCAAATCATTTCTGCAGCATTGAAGGTCCCCAAGAACACAGTGGCCTCCATCATTCTTAAATGGAAGAGGTTTGGAACCACCAATACTTTTCCTAGAGCTGGCTGCCCCTGCCAAACTGAGCAATCGGGGGAGGAGGGCCTTGGTCAGGGCGGTGACCATGACCCCAATGGTCACTCTGACAGAGCTCCAGAGTTTCTGTGGAGATGGGAGAACTTTCCAGTAGGACAACCATCTCTGCAGCACTCCACCAATCAGGCCTTTTATGGTAGAGTGGCCAAACGGAAGCCACTCCTCAGTAAAAGGCACATGACAGCCTGCTTGGAGTTTGCCAGGAGGCACCTAAAGCATTCTCAGACTATGAGAAACAAGATTCTGGTCTGATAAAACCAAGATTGAACTCTTTGGCCTGAATGCCAAGTGTCACGTCTGGATAAAACCTGGCACCATCTCTACGGTGAAGCATAGTGGTGGCAGCATCATGCTGTGAGGAAGTTTTTCAGCCGCAGGGACTGGGAGACTAGTCAGCATCGAGGCTAAGATGAACGGAACAAAGTACAGAGAGATCCTTGATGAAAACCTGCCCCACAGCGCTCAGGACCTCAGACTGGGATGAAGGTTCACCCTTCCAACAGGACAACGACTCTAAGCACACAGACAAGACAACGCAGGAGTGGCTTCGGGAGAAGTCCTTGAGTGTCACACCCAGAGCTCGGACTTGAACCCGATCGACCATCTCTGGAGAAACCTGAAAATAGCAGTGCAGCAACGTTCCCCATCCAACCTGACAGTTTGAGAGGATCTGCAGAGAAGAATGAGAGAAACTCTCCAAATACAGGTGCCAAGCTTGCTTCATATTTGTAGTGTCATTTAATTGCTGCCAAAGGTGCTTCAACAAAGTACAGGTTCCGAATACTTATGCTAATGCAATATTTCAGTTTTAAAAAAAACACTTTGCTTTGTCATTATGGGGTATTGTGTGTAGAAATGATGAGAGGGGGGGGATATTTTATCAATTTTATAACCTAAACTAACAAAATGTGGAAAAAGTCAAGGGGTCGGAATACTTTCCGAAGGCACTGGATATTATATTATTATTAATACATTTTTTATTTATTTTTATTTCACCTTTATTTAACCAGGTAGGCTAGTTGAGAACAAGTTCTCATTTGCAACTGCGACCTGGCCAAGATAAAGCATAGCAGTGTGAGCATACAACAAAGAGTTACACATGGAGTAAACAATTAACAAGTCAATAACACAGTAGAAAACGAAGGGGGGGTCTATATACAATGTGTGCAAAAGGCATGAGGAGGTAGGCAAATAATTACAATTTTGCAGATTAGTCTGACACCGCTGTAATGATACAATATATGCCTTTTAGCAGACAGTTTTATCCAAACTTATTCATGCTGCATACATTTAGTGGTGGTCCCGGGTATCGAACCAACTATCCTGGACCGTGTTCTACCAATTGAACAGCAGAGGACCGTGTTCTACTACCTGAACTACAGAGGACCGTGTTCTACTACCTGAACTACAGAGGACCGTGTTCTACTACCTGAACTACAGAGGACCGTGTTCTACTAACTACAGAGGACCGTGTTCTACTAACTACAGAGGACCGTGTTCTACTAACTACAGAGGACCGTGTTCTACTAACTACAGAGGACCGTGTTCTACTAACTACAGAGGACCGTGTTCTACTAACTACAGAGGACCGTGTTCTACTAACTACAGAGGACCGTGTTCTACTAACTACAGAGGACCGTGTTCTACTAACTACAGAGGACCGTGTTCTACTAACCACAGAGGACCGTGTTCTACTAACCACAGAGGACCGTGCTCTACCAACTGAACCACAGAGGACCGTGCTCTACCAACTGAACCACAGAGGACCGTGCTCTACCAACTGAACCACAGAGGACCGTGCTCTACCAACTGAACCACAGAGGACCGTGCTCTACCAACTGAACCACAGAGGACCGTGCTCTACCAACTGAACCACAGAGGACCGTGCTCTACCAACTGAACCACAGAGGACCGTGCTCTACCAACTGAACCACAGAGGACCGTGCTCTACCAACTGAACCACAGAGGACCGTGCTCTACCAACTGAACCACAGAGGACCGTGCTCTACCAACTGAACCACAGAGGACCGTGCTCTACCAACTGAACCACAGAGGACCGTGCTCTACCAACTGAACCACAGAGGACCGTGCTCTACCAACTGAACCACAGAGAACCACCAATATACAATGTTCGAATCAGTTGTGTCTAATAGGTAGTCTGCTCACCTCATCCTCAGAGAATGATTACATTTTTAATTAAGTTATTTCTTTATTTGCACACAGGAAAATACAAGACAATGTGATGAGGGTTTAAAAGGCAAGTCAAAATAGCGTTTACAGGAGAGGTAGAAAACCCAGAGAGGCTTGTAAAGGCTCCTCCCCGTTTCAAATATTTATAGAACAAAACAAACAACTAATTATTATCCTGATTTATCAAAATATAGAAAACAATTGTTGAGGATTAATGCCCAAAACATTTTAAAACATCTATCAGGAAGAAAAGAAAGGAACTAGATTGAGAGAGCCCTGGTACAGGGGAGCTTCCCAGCCCTGTGGACATAAAGGAGAGGCTGCACAAACCCAGTGATCACAAAAATGGATAAACCAATGGTATGTGTGAAGTACTGCATTTCATCATGATTGAGGGACAATAGCTAAAGATAGAATTACAATAATGGGGAGGTAACTCGCCATCATAGACACCAAGATAATCAAAATGACCTTAAACGCCCTCATCCTCATGTTATTTGTCCCCTCTCTGTCCCCTGGCCCAGGCTGTTTCACAGCCTTGAGAGTCAGCAGAACCTCTTCACAGACGTCAGGAGGAGGTACAGAATCAAAGTAAGCATAGATGTATATAGACATTTTAAATCAGATGCACACCGAACAAACCGGCCCCAAGAACTATCAGCCAGACAGCACCACAACAGCCCACCCTGTATCTCAGGGGTTTGTACTTCAGAAAGGTTACAAACCACCGCCAGGTAACGCTCCACACGGATACAGCTTTGAAACAAGGGTCGACCAGTGTACAAGAGACCCGTGCCAAATGCTGCAAGACTTGAGACGGCAGTTGATTTGATGTGTATGCTGACAACAAAGAAGACAGAATTCAGGCAGAAGAGACACGGCCAGGTCTGAGCGAGAATAACTCTTTGAGGCCATATTGTCCCTCCCACTCTAGTCATGATCAGCCACAGGACGTAGCCATTGGTTGGGGACACTCAGGATGAGATTGAGTGCGCAGGAAGCAGTGTTGATGGATGTGCCTTGTGCATGGAGGCCAACTACTGAGGTTCTGTTTGTCTCTGAGGTGTTCATGTCTTCACTTTCTGGATTGGTGTGTGGGCTTTAATATGCTTTGACAATGATCGAGTTTATTCCTGTTGCAAATGGTACGGTAAAGCATGTATCAATCAAAGGAATCAAGATTTTGGGGTGAATTCCATTTCTACTCAGTCAATTTAAGGAAATCACTCCATATCAGAAAATGACATGAGATGTGTTGAATAAGACATTATCAAAATTCTGCAAAACTAGCATTTCCCCCATTTTGTTTCATACATTAGATTTAGAACTGGTTTTCAATACACGTGTGGTTTGATTGGTAGTAATATATATATATATATATATATATATATATATATATATATATATATATATATATATATATATATATATATATATATATATATATATATATATATATATATATATATATATATATATATATATATATATATATTGGAGTATTAAATTAATGTGGACTGAATCACCTACCTCTGTTGGAACTATTTAAAAGTATTTTCAAATAATGTCCTATAAATAACCAACTTTTTCAAAATATGTCCATATACATCATTTTAAATACAGGGTTTAAATGCAGCACAGTATGTATTTGTATAAATACTGTGTATTTTAGTATTTTCAAATACATGCTAATACTTTCCAAGTGTAATTCCAAACATATCAAATATTCAACTAATTGTGTTTAAAAACTAAATATTCTTCCAATTATTTACTAACAAATGTCTTGGAAAGTAATTGAAATACCATTTTAATAGTATTTAAACCCAGGTCTGCATTAGACACCCATTCTGAGATAAAAGGAACACACATGAATGGACGGAGTTCTCCTCCTGGTCTGGAAAGTGTACAGCTGATGTTCCATTGACAAAGTTGAAGCTGATTGTGTGCTGTAAACACACATATACACACACCTGTGTCACTCCATCACCTTGATGGACCACACCCTGCTGGCATGCAAATGGTGACATGCAAAATGTAGTCAATATCGCACCACTAAGTGACTGATTATGATTGAAGAGGATATGCCGTGCAGTGTGTTATGGATAGGGCTGTGAGGTCTTCTTCTTCTTCTTTCTGACAGGTCAAATGGATCAGGAGGTATACCATCTGTTCTCTAAATGGATTGGTACATCCATTTCAAAATATATATATATATATTTTTTAAATGAATGATATACTGAATAGAAAATGGATTCTTGAAGAGTATACAGTAACTTAATAAATAGTTAAACTATCAGATGATAGAGGCTACACCTTACTGTCTATTTAATTTTGACCTCTGACCCCTGACCCCTCTGACCTCTCAGGGAGTGTGGGCGATGCCATCTCTGTGATGAAGCCTGACGTATTCGTGTCAGATGATGGAGGTTACACCTGGCTACAGGCCCTGGAGGGACCACACCACTATGCCATCCTGGACTCTGGTGGACTCCTGGTGGCCGTGGAGCACTCTGCTCAGCCCATCAAAGACATCAAGTACGTCTGTGTTTCCATAAGAAGGGCTCTGGTCAAAAGTTGTGTACTGTATAAGGAATAGATCAGGCTGTCGTTTCAGACAGGCGACGCAGGAAGCCTGGATCCCAGTCTCATACTATTCGGCTGTAAGACAAACTGGTACCCAGGCTAGAATGCAGAGGCCAAGAAAGAAAGAAACCACTTAAACGTACAATAAAACACCTCATTGTGCTGATATACAGTAATGTGTTCTTTCCTGTCAGGTTTTCCACAGACGAGGGCCAGTGCTGGCACGTTCACCAGTTCACTAGCGATCCCATCCACTTCACAGGGCTAGCATCGGAGCCGGGGGCGAGGTCTATGAACGTCAGTGTCTGGGGCTACAGAGACTCTCTGCTCAGTCAGTACTGGGTATCAGTCACCATCGACTTCAGAGAGCTGCTCACTAGAGACTGTGAGTACAAGTAATACCATGGGATACAGCTACTGTAGGCTAATGATGTGATACAGACATGCATTATAACACTGAGTACCCAGTACCCAGACGTGCATTATAACACTGAGTACCCAGACGTGCATTATAACACTGAGTACCCAATACCAGGGGAAAAAAGCTGCCGTATTAGATGGCTCCTGGGTCTCCAGCACATCACAGGTCTGTGTTAGCCCCCCGAACTAAAGCCTCTTGCAAACTCATGTCTGTTTCTCAGGTGAGGACCAAGACTACGTGCAGTGGCTGGCGCACTCTGATGACATCAGCGACCCTAACGACGGCTGTATGTTGGGTTACAAGGAGAAGTTCCTGCGTCTGAGGAAGGCCTCTGTCTGCTTGAACGGACGGGACTATGAGGTCAACAAGCAACCCGCCCCTTGTCCCTGCACCCTGGATGACTTTCTGTGGTGAGAAGTCTAGTCCTCATGAATCTGTTCCCTTAGCCACGCTAGTATACTACCTAAGATCAAGCCTTGTATTGGGCATGCATTCTGGTGTGGCGGTATGGAGATGGGAATGTAACCACAATGGTATTTAAAGTTGGGTGAACTTTACCGTTTACTGCATATGTTTCAGTCAGCTCCAGTACACTGTGGTGGTCACCCTAGCTACTGTACACTGTGGTGGTCACCCTAGCTACTGTACACTGTGGTGGTCACCCTAGCTACTGTGCACTGTGGTGGTCACCCTAGCTACTGTGCACTGTGGTGGTCACCCTAGCTACTGTACACTGTGGTGGTCACCCTAGCTACTGTACATAGTGGTGGTCACCCTAGCTACAGTACACTGTGGTGATCACCCTAGCTCCAGACAGTTTACCAGTGGCAGAAGAATAGTAATTGTTCTCAACACCACTAACTGTGCTGTCTGCCTGCTGTCCCTGTCTAACCTGCTCCACGCTGCCATCCTGCAGTGACTTTGGGTACTATCGTAAAGAGAACAGCTCCGAGTGTGTGGAGCAGCCGGACCTGAAGGGCCACGTTCTGGAGTTCTGTCTGCAAGGCAAGAAGGAGCTGCTGCAGACCAGAGGGTAAGGCTTTAGTCATCTGTGGTCTAACCTGGCTCTCCTGCGCTGTGTATCACAAGACTGTGTTAGCCCACTGTGCTAAAGTCTAGGAATTAGCTTGAGGAGCTAACACAAGTCTACAGGTCTCAGACAAGGTGACTTATCAGAGTGTGGATCACGGAACCACCTGATCATGCTGCACAACTGTCAGTAGTCATGGTAGCACATGGGTTCATATTTCTGGAAGTTTTTTTCTGTGCATACGGCATGATCAACGATGGAAGAGTTTAATATATATATATACAGTGGGGCAAAAAAGTTTTTGCAAATAAATAAATTAAAAATCCTACAATGTGATTTTCTGCATTTTTTTTTTCTCTCATTTTGTCTGTCATAGTTGAAGTGTACCTATGATGAAAATTACAGCCCTCTCTCATCTTTTTAAGTGGGAGAACTTGCACAATTGTTGGCTGACTAAATACTTTTTTGCCCCACTGTATATTTAAGCACAAGCATTTTGCTACACACACAATAACATCTGCTAACTATGTGTTTGTGACCAATAACATCTGCTAACTATGTGTATGTGACCAATAACATCTGCTAACTATGTGTATGTGACCAATAACATCTGCTAACTATGTGTATGTGACCAATACAATTTGATTTAATTAAGATACTTTCTTCGTGACCATGACTAACCACTAACCATGTCGTCTTGGTCCACAGCTATAGGAAGATCCCTGGGGATAAGTGTGAGGGAGGAACACAGCCGGAAAGAAAAGAGATAGACCTCAGTAAGAGGTGTGTCAATGACCTACTGGGACCTCAGGAACTACTGGTGAGTAGAGATGACCACGCCACTGGTTCTCACTGGTCTTCAGTGGTCCACACTGGTTTTCACTGGTTCTCACTGGTCTTCAGTGGTCCACACTGGTTTTCACTGGTTTTCAGTGGTCCACACTGGTTTTCAGTGGTCCACACTGGTTTTCAGTGGTCCACACTGGTTTTCACTGGTTCTCACTGGTCTTCAGTGGTCCACACTGGTTTTCACTGGTCTTCAGTGGTCCACACTGGTTTTCACTGGTCTTCAGTGGTCCACACTGGTTTTCACTGGTTCTCACTGGTCTTCAGTGGTCCACACTGGTTTTCACTGGTTCTCACTGGTCCTGTTCTAGAATGTAAAAAAAACTATGGAAGGAATCCTTGCGTAACAACATTTATTGAATTTGACAACTTACGTATAACAAGGGCAGTTGGAACGTGGAATCACTTAAAACATTTTAACCCAAGAGACTGACAGAAAGATTGATAGGGATTTCATCTTCAAAACAGTGTAAACCTCAGTAACCATCGGTTACATGACCTTAATCCTGCTGCACGACTGTCAGTAGTCATGGTAACACATGATTTCCCATTTCTGGAAGTCTCTCTCTCTCTCTCTATGTATACTGCATGACAACGATGGAAGAGTTGTCCTTGTACTCTCTCTGTATCTCTCCCCTCCTAAAGACGGACGGCCATCTGTCCAGCTCAGCGCCCATCGTAGTGACGGTTCTGATTATTATCCTGCTCAGTGTCGTGGCCGGGTTCCTCTTTGTCAAGAAGTACGTCTGCGGTGGAAGGTCAGTACAGCAAATGTTGTTTTAAGATTGGTACATAGCAAGTCAAGCTATACTGTTGTTTTAAGATCGGTACATAGCAAATCAAGCTATACTGTTGTTTTAAGATCGGTACATAGCAAATCAAGCTATACTGTTGTTTTAAGATCGGTACATAGCAAATCAAGCTATACTGTTGTTTTAAGATCGGTACATAGCAAATCAAGCTATACTGTTGTTTTAAGATCGGTACATAGCAAATCAAGCTATACTGTTGTTTTAAGATCGGTACATAGCAAATCAAGCTATACTGTTGTTTTAAGATCGGTACATAGCAAATCAAGCTATACTGTTGTTTTAAGATCGGTACATAGCAAATCAAGCTATACTGTTGTTTTAAGATCGGTACATAGCAAATCAAGCTATACTGTTGTTTACGATCAGAGACGGTTACTCAAGCACAGTGAAAAAAATGTTAAATATCTGAGCCAGCACCGTTTGGTTCTGGTCGGCACAATGATGTGTGAAAAGGTTATAAGTGGCTCGGGCTGTTTTGATTGGCTCCTCCAGGTTCCTGGTACACAGGTACTCTGTCCTACAGCAGCATGCTGAGGCCCAGGGAGACGGAGTAGACGAGCCATTAGACAGCAACCACACTCGGGCTAGCAACAAGACCGGCTTACACGATTCAGACGAGGTAATGGTACAAACACACAAACATTTTTTTTGTATGGCCTCCGCACTTATTATAAATATACAATTGGTGAAGAATTGGTTGTGACTTTCCTTTGCCTCAGTGTTTTCTCTAGTCCTTCCTATTAAAGGTCCACTTACATAGGAATGTTGTTTGTTCTCTGTGTGTCTCTAGGATCTTCTGGAGTAACAGGTGGCATTTCCAGCTACCAGGAGGAACCCCTAGCCTCCTGTCTCTCCTTTACAACCTAGAAGCTCCTGCAGCTACCAGGGGAATCTAGTCTCCTGTCTGTCCTTAGGCTCACTGCTCTATATTGAAGAACAAGTTTGTCCTATGTGTACACCGAGGCTCGCTGCTGCTCTCTTCTTCGCTTCCTGTTACTTCCTCCTCCTCCCCTCCACCATGACCCTTTAACTCTTAACCCCTGACCTTACATCGCCTGGTGGAGAGTCCTTCTAACGCAGCTCTCATCAGTGAGGTATCCAATGAGGCTTTCCGTTCTGAGTGAGACACACATACAGAGTTCAGCAGGAGAGCAAAGGGGGCCAGTAGTGTTGTTGTTGTGGTTGATTTCAGAATGTATTCTTCCAAGTTCTTTTGGGAACAATTGAGTGATGGAATGTGGTGGTTCTGGACTACTGGTGAACATTTAAATAATGGACCTTTGGAACTGCTGTGTAGAAGCTGTTTTTATCATCATCAGCATCTTCTCTTAACAACATAAAGCTATCTTTTTTTTTTTTCAACCAAGTGAACATAAACAACATTACGGGTTATACACGCTTGGGACTGGGGCTCTTGGGAATATTACATATATGCGCTTCTAATGAAGACTTTTCCTGTTTCCCCCCCCCTGCACTGTACATAAAGAGCTTTCCTTTTTTCATTGATGTGACAGAGTCAGGGACATGGTACATGGGTTGCTGTTGGGTACTGTGGCTTGGAAAAATGATTTGTAAGTATTTTGCCTAACTAATAAGATGCAAGTGGAAATATTTATAAGCATTTAAAGTTGGATAGCAATAACATGTTTTAGATCCACTGTATCAACACACTAAGCTTTCATAGCAGGAGTGAACATCCCTCTAAACTAGACTGAACTAAAGCAACGCATCCTAACCCGAGAAATGTGTACCTGACTCAAACTTTCACCTCCTAAATCATGCATTTGATTTCAATGGGGTAATACAAAATAATGTTGCGTGCATGTATTTCAAATTATAATTTGGCTGTGGAACAATGTCCTTTTTTTTGTATTTGAGAACTGTCTGTTTTAGTTAGTCAGAGGGAGAAAATCTAGTGTACAAATAGCTATTGGCCTTACGCCTCTTCATTTCTCAATAAAAAATGGTGTTTTAATATGTTAAGGTAATCCTACATCAGTGAAAGTAGATCTAAAAGTGAAGAAAGAACAGTTGGAATCCATCACTGGACTACACAATGAGTTAGCACTAACACACACACACACACATCGAGGCTGCTGGTTTATATTTGGCTGCTACTGTGCCCAGGTGTTGCATTGTGGGCAGAGCATGTTTGAGCAGTAGATCAGAGCTGATAAGATGGAGAGGGCACCAATGTAAACACAGGAAGTAAAAGCACATTTGTAAATGTAGTACATAGATCTGAACATTATTGATGAAGCAGTTTGCTAGAAGAAGTGGGGTTTTTATAACAATGTTGTATGGATGTGTAGCAGTTTAACACTGGCGTGCCTGTTTTCAGTGTGTGTAGAACCGACCTCTATGTACTGTAGCTCATATGTGAATATGAGATGAGCTAATTCTACTGAATCACATATTTTATTACGGTTTAACTACCTGAGAAGGTCATTGACTTAGTTTCAGAGACAGGATCATTCTAGCCTCGGAAGCCCATTTGGGGGTAATGTCTGTGTAGTATGGGGGGTTGGGTCTGTGCCTTCCCAATGAGTGGCAAGTGTATGTACTGTCTATAATAGATTCAAAGTGTGCATCCCAAATAGCACCTTGTTCCCTATATAGGGGACTACTTTTGACCAGGGCCCATAGGATGCACCCTAGATGTCTGTGTAACCACAGTTGCATTCACTTTGTCATTGACACCCCGTAGATTGCACTTAGTGTAATTATGTGAATAAGGATTTCACCTCAAATGAAACTCCCTTCAATACCGACTACCCTTCTGTTCAGTACAACTGTTCTCTGAATACTCTCCCAATCTATAAGGCAATGGGAACATAAAACTCATTTGATTCCCTTGTCATGTAATACAGGGGGTGGCAGCGTAGCCTAGTGGTTAGAGCGTTGGACTAGTAACCGGAAGGTTGCGAGTTCAAACCTCCGAGCTGACTAGGTACAAATCTGTCGTTCTGCCCCTGAACAGGCAGTTAACCCACTGTTCCCAGGCCATCATTGAAAATAAGAATTTGTTCTTAACTGACTTGCCTAGTTAAATAAAGGTACAATAAAATACAACTTGATTTGTCCACTGTGAAACAGACAAATGCAATGTTTCATCTCATAATGCAGCCTATACGTGGTGTTCGGTTTGTACAAAAACATCTCTGTACTTGCACAGGACTAAAATAAATGTCGCTTGGCATATAGAGGCAACACCTGTACTGTAGTTAACACTGGGAAGACCCTTGTTCTGAATTATTCATACCTATTTAATCATGCTGGTTTTGTCTTTTGATTTGAGAGGTGACCCTTCTTTTCTTACATGTTTAAAATGGCTGTATAAAGAAATAATTGTGATGCTCAATTGTTGAATCTGGGTATCTCTTGTTCTGTATATTTGAGATAATTTTGCTTTGGGTTGACGACCAATAAATTAACTTGCCCCTTTGAAAGTTGCCTCTTCTGGACTAAAATTGCATTTCATTCCAATGTCAATATGTGCAACATTCAAGAAAACAACCAAAGTAGAGAATCAAAACTTGTGACTAACCCATACATTTGAAATGGTGCTTTATTAGTTTGTGGGATAATCAGTCTCTGGCATCTTCCAACAAAGTCTATTGCATTTGACTGTATTTAGGAAACCAACACATCAACAACATCTCAGGCTACTTCTAAAATGGCACCCATCGGGTCCTAGTCTAAAGTTGTGCACTAATATAGGGTGCCATTAGCCCTGGTCAAAAGTAGTGCACTATGTAGGGAATAGGGTGCCATTTTGCTATCTCAGATTCTGTACAGGAAGTTTCCTTCACTGTCAAAGAACTCTCTCCCATTCGGTACCACTGGCGAAGGCTTTGACGACAGCATTAGTTCCTCCAGTTCTTCCTCTGAAAACACCCTTCCATCCCATCTCTCCTCCTGGTCGTCTTTCTCCTCAACCTTCTCCGACACATTTTCCTCTTCCTCCCACTCCTCTCTCGAGTTATCTTGTCCTGAGGTGTGTCTGCTGTGCAGGGTTGGTGGGGATGAGAGCTGGGTGGGTAGTGAGGTGAGAGGAGCAGCAGGATAATTAGCAGTAGTCATCATGGCTCTTGGGCCAGGGTCATCCTCCAAGTCCCTGGCTATCAGCCTCTGGCTACTGTGGCTAGCCAGGGTGACCAGGGCACCAGTGCCACTTCCTGTGGGCAGCATGGCTGGTTTGCTACTTCTATGTCCAGAGGCAGGATACTGTGTTCTACCCAGCCCCCCTGCCCCTCCACCACCAGGTAGGGCCACCTGCCTATCCTGTCCCCCTGCTCCACCCCCAGGTAAGGCCACCTGCCTCTCCTGTCCCCCTGCTCCACCCCCAGGTAGGGCCACCTGCCTGCCCTGTCCCCGTGCTCCACCCCCAGGTAAGGCCTGCTGTCTCAGCCTGGCCCACACGCTGGTGTCCTGTTTAGCTTTCCTCTCTGGGGTGGGGGCGAACTTGCTCCTCAGGACTCGTAGGATGACGTCACGATGGACAGAGAATCCCTCTGCCAGACGGTCAATGGTCCATTCCTCTGGTAGCTCCTGCTTCAGATACCTGGGGTGTAGTCAGTAATTGAGTCATTGAGGCAAAACGTTGACAATGTTGCAGATAAAGCTGACACGACTCCCTAGTCTACCTGACAGACAATCAAAACGTGTCATTCATACAGTATAGCAAAGCTGTCATTAAGGCAAACGGTGGCTACTTTGATGAATCTCAAATTATTTATATATAACACTTTTTTTTGTGCTCACTACATGATTCCATATGTGTTATTTCATAGTTTGTTGTCACTATTCTACAATGTAGAAAAGTTTTAAAAAAAAATATATATATATATATATAGTAAAAAATAAAAGACAAACCCTGGAATGAGTAGGTGTGTCCAAACTTTAGACTTTTGTACTGTGTGTGTGTGTGTGTATATAATATATTTCTGAATATTTAGTAACATTGCAGCCTTCCTCACCTGATCTGTTCCATGGCGTCCCAGCTCAACATCCTCTCTGGAGCTCCAGACTCAGTCAGCTGTCTCTTAACTATATGGTACTTCACCGTCCTCTGTCTCCTCCTCTCTTCACTAGACCGGGGCCAAGGTGAGAGGGGCGGCATTAGGCCTAGTTGCATCACGAGTGTGGAGTGACGACTTGATAAATGATATGATATTTATCTTAAGATACTATGTAGACCCATCACTGACTGTGTGAAAGTGGCAAAGTATGTAGACAGGCATCCTTCAATAGGCCTGGTGGTCCCAGGTCTGTTTGTGCCATATAAATCACCAACAGCTGTTGTCAGAAAGGCTGCTCAAACAGATCTTGGGACCAGGCAAAGCCTAGGGTTCAGTTTAGGATAAATGTTTCTCACCTGAACACAGCCTGGACCTTGTCGTCTACATCGTCCAGATCTGGATCTTCAGACCTCTCCTCCTTCCCTCTGTGTCTGTGGGCCGAGGTCCTGTGTGTCTGCCTCTGATCCATCCAGGCCTTGCTGGCATCGCTGCAGAGGTGTCTACTACAGCTCCTTGTGGGCATCACTGACAGTTTGCCAAGCCTGGAGACAATCCTGAAAGACATCATGGCTATTCTGAAGGCTCACCACTGGTCACCAGACACTACTGGATGAAGAAAAGACAGGATCAGAAATTCAACATTTTCAATCTATCCGATTTGCCCAGTACGTCCATTTTGTCTGATCTAGTTAGCTAAAAAAAAAAAGTTCAGCTCAATGAAATAACCTCATTGCCAATGGAAAGACTCTCAAACTTTTACAGATGCACAACTGAGAGCATCCTGTCGGACTTTATCACCGCCTGGTACCGCAACTGAAAAACAGCTTCTATCTCAAAGCCAACAAACCATTACCAGCCGGCTACCACCCGGTTACTCAATCCTGCACCTTAGAGGCTGCTGCCCACTGTGCATAGACATGGAATCACTGGCCACTTTAATAATGTGGAATTCCATTTTACATTGTGTGCATTGTTGTGAATTGTTAGATACTACTCCACTGTTGGAGCTAGGAACACAAGTATTTCGCTACAAACGCAATAACATCTTCTAAATATGTGTATGCGATCAATAAAATGTGATTTGATAGTAACCTTGGCTAGTATACAGAGCCAAAGACCTTAGCTAGTTTAGCTAAATACGCCTCTTGCTGCTACCGCACATTCACATCTCACAAAGTAGTCAAACAATAACCAGGTGTCTAGCCAACATTGATATAAATAATTAACAATTGTATTCACCCAAATAAGATTCTCCTGCTTTCTTTAGCTACATTTCAGTCTAGATCTGCTTGTCTCGTGGAAACAATGCAGCCTTTCCGCAAACAGTCTGGCATACAACCTATATTTCCACATACTGCCACCTACTGGCATGTGGTGTTGAAAAACCCCCGATACATTTCAGTCACTACTTGATCGAAAATACCAAACAACAAACCTTTAATTTAAGTAAATGCATTGATATTTATGGATATTACCCATGTATGCAGTGGTAACATTTAGTAAAGAGAGATTAGCACCAGTGGTGTAAAGTCTTTAAGTAGTACTTTGAAGTATTTTTTACTTAAGTAGTTTTTTGAGGTATCTGTACTTCACTTTACTATTTATATTTTGGAAAACTTTTACTTTTACTTCACTACATTCCCGAAGAAGAAAAAAAATACTTTTAACTCCATACATTTTTCCTGATACCCAAAAGTACTTGTTACATTTTGAATGCTGGACAGGAAAATGGTCCATTTCACACACTTATCAAGACAACAACTATGTTCAGCTCTACTGCCTCTGATCTGGCGGACTAATTAAACACACATTATTAGTTTGAAAATGATGTCTGAGTGTTGGAGTGTGCCCTTGGCTTTCCGTAAATGTAAAAAACATAATGGTGCCGTGTGATTTTCTTAATATAAGGAATTTGAAATGATTAATACTTGTACTTTTAATACGTAAGTATATTTAGCAATTACATTTACTTTTTGATACTTAAATATATTTAAAACCAAGTAATCTTTTACTTTTACCCAAGTAGTATTTAACTGGGTGACTCTCACTTTTACTTGAGTCATTTTCTATTAAGGTATTATTACTTTAACTCAAGTATGACAATTTGGTACTTTTTCCACAACTGACTCCAACAGTAAAAAAATAAAAAAATAGGCAGGACATTACATACTGAACCAATTGCATCATCAGTCGGGTTGTAAAGATCGGCAATCTTCGTCGTTCTTCGCCTAAACGATCACATGGCTTAACTCTTCGACATCGCTGTTGTTTTTCATTTGCGCCATTTTGTCTGCTCACTTTGGTGATTGGGCTTTGGAACCCTGAACTGGAGCCAATCAGAGGGATACCGGACAGCAGAGAAACGGTAATAGAAGCCCTATGGTTGTTGTCAGCACGGATTGGTTTGTCATTGACCAACCAAATTACTAACTCTACAAAATACAGGAATCGCATGTTGAAGCAAATCAACGTTGTTGTATTTTTTGAACTGTAATGATTTCAGTATGATTGTAGTATAACATAATCCTTGTTACATAACCGAGACAGATTTGCATGCTAAATGCAACGTTAGCTTGGAATAAATCCTATAAATAATGTGATTTTTTTGTTGTGTTGTAACTAGCTAATATTATACCCAAATATGTATAAATTTTCAACACGCTTCCGTTCTTTATGTGAACATTTAACTTGCTAGCTAAGCTAACTAGCTAGTCAACTATCCAGCTAGCTAGTTACCTAATGTAATACCTGTGCCTTGTCTCAAGCTAGCTAACGTTAGCTGTGTAGCTAGCAGTAGTAAAGCTAGCGAACAACAAAGAAAAAGCACACACTTCAAGATGTCCTTCAACAAATCTAACGTTAGCTAGCATTTGTATTCATTTGCTGCAGGGTGTACCATGTAGCCCATTTTGTTAATTTCAAGAAATATTGTCCAAATCAAATTTTATTGGTCACATACAAATATTTAGAAGATGTTATTGCGGTTGTAGCGAAATGTTTGCACTCAAACTGAGTGATATCCGATGATGTACCCGCCTCAGCTGAATCTTTAAATTAGGCTACAATCCTGGGGAACAAGAACCGGAAAACACATGAAGGCTTGTGTTCCACATGTCTGCTGAAATGGTGACTGTTTAGCTAGTCCAGCTAATGGCCCAACAATCAATCACAGTATTTTTCCTGTTATATGTGGCAACAACAACCTCATAGCCTATGATTGCTTGTGTGACCCTTTGGGATTGATATGCCAGCTTGTATTGGGTTTTTCCCTTTGTATCCCTAATTTGTCACAATGCCTCTAATTTCATTGATCAAACTGTATTTTGACAATGACAGGAAGGACTGTGACTAACTGACCATGGAGTACACCACCTCAACAGGGGAGCAGATAGTCGTGCAGACGTCCAATGGACAGATCCAACAACAGGTGAGTGGCAACGGTTCAACCTGAGCTGGGTGAATCTCAACCAGACTTTACTGAGGTACACCAACGGAATACAATGTAGGCCTACATGTTGTTGAGTCTAGACTGAGAAGTGTCATTATAGGCAATTCATTTTATATAAAATGATTCAATCTAATCTCTGAGACTTCTGGGATAAGTGAACTGTAGTTGTTCCGTGTTCATTAGGCACTAAACGTCAGAAAACTGAACGAAACAGCGAGGGACTACCTGGATTTAGGGGCTTGTTTAAATAAGAAATGCAAATGATAATTTTTTTCCGTTCCAAAAATGCTTTGAAACGGTTTCCGGTTGGGTGCCCTAATGAACATGACCTTGTCTGCAGACTCAGGGCACAATGACGGCTGTGCAGCTGCAGACCGAGGCGCCGGTATTGACGGCCTCTGGCCAGCAGGTGCAGACACTCCAGGTAGTGGTGTGACCGTCTGCCTATGTCACATTGTCACCCGGTCACAGTATTACATCGCACTGCATTATTGTCACAGTGTACAGCATGCCTCTCGCCTACCATGATTACCATGCCCCATCTCAGTGCTAGCTTCCCTAGAATGCTATCGCTGCTCTGAGCTGCATGTCCCCAGCTCAGTGACTGGTTTGACTGAGTCAGTCCGAGTCATCCATGAAGGTACTAGCAACAGTCTGAAACATCGGATTGACCATCATATTATGGCCAGTTTTTCACCATTGTTCACGCTATGATACGCTTACACTGTCAACTGGTTCATGTGTTCATAATTTTATGTCCTAAAACAGCAATTTATATTCTGTCTTAATGACACGCTTGGTGTTTTAGCAGCGCTCTGGCTGTGACATGAAACTGCAGAGTTATAGTATACACTGAGTGTACAAAATATTATGTATACCTGCTCTTTCCATGACATAGACTGACCAGGTGAGTGCAGGTGAAAGCTATGATCCCTTATTGATGTCACTTGTTAAATCCACTTCAATCAGTGTAGATGAAGGGGAGGAGACAGGTTAAAGAAGGGTTTTTAATCCTTGACACAATTGAGAAATGGATTGTGTATGTTTGCAATTCGGAGGGTGAATGGGCAAGACAAAAGATTTAAGATTTAAGCGGCTTTGAACGGGGAATGGTAGTAGGTGCCAGGCGCACCGGTTTGTGCCAAGAACTGCAATACTTCTGGGTTTTTCACGCTCAACAGTGTCCCGTGTGAATCTAGAATGGTCCACCACCCAAAGGACATCCAGCCAACTTGACACAACTGTAGAAAGCATTGGAGTCAACATGAGCCTTCATCCCTGTGGAACGCTTTAGACACCTTGTAGAGTCCATGTCCCGACGGATTGAATCTGTTGTGAGGGGGAAAAGGACGGCATTCTTAATTATTTGTACACTCAATGTATATGATTATCTAAGAATGAATATCAACTTTAACCCAACTTTAACCCACCCACCCACAGGTCCAAGGCCAGCCCCTGGTGGTGCAGGTGAGCGGAGGGCAGCTGATCACATCGTCAGGGCAACCCATCATGGTGCAGGCTATGGGGGGAGGACAGGGACAGACCATCATGCAGGTGCCTGTGTCTGGAGGACAGGGACTACAACAGGTGAGGAATGGGATGAGAGGAAAACCATAGACATATAATTGCTAGAACCCGTTCAATTCAATTAGAATGCTTTCAGAGTGCAGTGTTCTTAAGAGTCTTTTCCCATTCTAGGAATCATATTTATTTGAGCCAGAGTCTGGAGTTGGAATGATATTATGAGCACACTATCATCTGATTATGTTTCATTGTCAGATCCAGCTACAGGGTGGACAGCAGATCCAGCTGCAGAACGGTCAGACGATCCATCTAGGGGGACAACAGATCCAGCTGCAGAACGGACAGATGTTACAGCTAGGGGGACAGCAGGGTCAACCCCAACAGATCATCATCCAACAGCCACAACAAGCCATCACAGCCGGACAGAACCAGGTACACACACACACACACACACACACACACACACACACACACACACACACACACACACACACACACACACACTCACACTCTGAAAGGTACACCTATACAGACTTCTGATTACACACTTCCTCTTTTGGGACAATGTGACATCATCGCTAACCGGGGCGGCAGGGTAGCCTAGTGGTTAGAGCGTTGGACTAGTAACCGAAAGGTTACATGTTCAAATCCCCGAGCTGACAAGGTACAAATCTGTCGTTCTGCCCCTGAACAGGCAGTTAACCCACTGTTCCTAGGCCGTTATTGAAAATAAGAATTTGTTCTTAACTGACTTGCCTAGTTAAATAAAGGTAAAATAAAATTTAAAAAACAGCATTTGAGTCTGAATTCAAACATACTTTTAGTTCAACTTCCACATGATGAACTACAATGTAAATTCAAACCTCTCATTGACACTGATTCATGGGTCAACTGATCCAGTTGCAGCAAGGCCAGAGATGTTTAGCTTCAATCCTATGCAATATATACATTCGGTGTTCCGATTTGACCTTTTAGATTGGGCAAAACGAGTGACCTAAGAGACATTGAGCGTGATATGATCGTCGGTGCCAAACGTGCTGGTTTCAGTATCTCATAAACGTCTGGGCTTTTCACGCACAACACAGTGTCTAGGGGTTTACAGAGAATTTTACCACAACAGATAAAACAGTCAGTGGCAGTCCTGTGGGTGACAAGAGCACGTTGATGAGAGGGTCGAAGGAGAACGGCAAGAATCGTGTAAGTTAACAGACAGGGGAAATAACGAAACACAACTCGTCGGTCCTTGGTCACGGATTGGCTATTACCGCAGACGACCACACCGGGTTCCATACTTATCAGCTACAAACAAGAAGAAGCAGGGCTAGTTGGGTACGCCATCACCAACACTGGACAATTGGAAGAGTGGAAAAACATCTCCTGGTCCGACGAATCCCGGTTCCTGTTGCGTCATGCTGATGGCAGAGTCATGATTAGGCGTAAGCAGCATGAGTCCGTGGCTCCATCCTGCCTGGTGTCAACAGTACAGGATGGTGGTGGTGTAATGGTGTGGGGAACGTTTCATTGGCACCCGTTAGGTCCCTTGATTCAAATTAAGTAATATTTCCATGCCCCGAAGAATTAAGGCTGTTCTGTATGCAACGGGGGCTGGACACGGTACTAGATGTGTGTACCTAATAAACTGGCCTGTGTGTGTACAGTGGCAAGAGAAAGGATTTGAACCCTTTGGAATTACCTGGACTTCTGCATAAATTGATCATAAAATGTAACAACAATATACAAACACAGTCTGCTTAAAATGAATAAGACAAACACTTATATGTTTTCATGTGTATTGAACACACCATTTAAACATTCACAGTGCAGGGTGGACAAACTGTGATCCCTCGGATTTACTTCTGTGTTTTGGGTCATTGTCCTGTTGCATCACCCAACTGATTCCAAAGAGTTCACATACTTTTTCTTGCCACCTTATATACTGTATATACTGTATAAACCCCCCTTGTTGATTCAGTCTGATATATATATATATATATATATATATACTATTTTTCTATTTAATTTTACTTATTATATTCTATATTAATTTCATTCTCTTTATTTTTTGGATTTGTGTATTGTTAGGTATTACTGCACTGTTGGAGCTCGGAACACAAGCATTTAGTTAGATATTACTGCACTGTTGGAGCTCGGAACACCAGCATTTAGTTAGATATTACTGCACTGTTGGAGCTCGGAACACAAGCATTTAGTTAGATATTACTGCACTGTTGGAGCTCGGAACACAAGCATTTAGTTAGATATTACTGCACTGTTGGAGCTAGGAACACAAGCATTTAGTTAGATATTACTGCACTGTTGGAGCTCGGAACACCAGCATTTAGTTAGATATTACTGCACTGTTGGAGCTCGGAACACCAGCATTTAGTTAGATATTACTGCACTGTTGGAGCTCGGAACACCAGCATTTAGTTAGATATTACTGCACTGTTGGAGCCAGGAACATTTAGTTCGATATTACTGCACTGTTGGAGCTCGGAACACAAGCATTTAGTTAGATATTACTGCACTGTTGGAGCCAGGAACACCAGCATTTAGTTAGATATTACTGCACTGTTGGAGCTAGGAACACCAGCATTTAGTTAGATATTACTGCACTGTTGGAGCCAGGAACATTTAGTTAGATATTACTGCACTGTTGGAGCTAGGAACACAAGCATTTAGTTAGATATTACTGCACTGTTGGAGCCAGGAACATTTAGTTAGATATTACTGCACTGTTGGAGCTAGGAACACCAGCATTTTGTTAGATATTACTGCACTGTTGGAGCTGGGAACACCAGCATTTTGTTAGATATTACTGCACTGTTGGAGCTAGGAACACCAGCATTTAGTTAGATATTACTGCACTGTTGGAGCTGGGAACACCAGCATTTTGTTAGATATTACTGCACTGTTGGAGCCAGGAACATTTAGTTCGATATTACTGCACTGTTGGAGCTAGGAACACCAGCATTTAGTTAGATATTACTGCACTGTTGGAGCTAGGAACACCAGCATTTAGTTAGATATTACTGCACTGTTGGAGCTAGGAACACCAGCATTTTGTTAGATATTACTGCACTGTTGGAGCCAGGAACACCAGCATTTTGTTAGATATTACTGCACTGTTGGAGCTAGGAACACAAGCATTTAGTTAGATATTACTGCACTGTTGGAGCTAGGAACACAAGCATTTAGCTAGATATTACTGCACTGTTGGAGCTAGGAACACAAGCATTTAGCTCCACCCACGATAACATCTGCAAAATATGTGTACGTGACCAATAACATTGTATTTAGATTTTTAATTATATTTTATAGCATTAAGGAGATCGATCAGGGGTAAGGCCCTGCGATAGACTAGCGTCCTGTCCCTGTACTGGTACATCAAGCTGCCTCACACGACAGAAACAAGAGAGATGCTCATGCTCCTATGAGCCATTGTGGCTCGCACAAGCCAATGCTCATCTTTACTTGTTGCCATACTGTATATGACCCTGTCCTGTGTGTTCCTACAGGGCCAGCAGATTCAGTTGCAACAGGGCCAGCAGATTCAGTTGCAACAGGGCCAGCAGATTCAGTTGCAACAGGGCCAGCAGATTCAGTTGCAACAGGGCCAGCAGCTGGCACAGACGGCTGATGGACAGACCATCGTCTACCAGCCAGTCAACGCAGATGGCACCGTCCTGCAACAGGGTATGTTTACAGTATGGACACACACACATACACACCGACATGCTTGGACGCACACTTGCACACACCTACACTTGTCCACACACACACACACACACACACACACACACACACACACACACACACACACAAATAAAATGGTGAAGGTGGTGGTGATAAGAAGGCTTTTTCTCCCCAGGAATGATCACCATCCCAGCAGGCAGCCTGGCGGGGGCCCAAATGGTACAGACAGGGGGTGCCAACACCACCACTACCAACAGTGGACAGCAGGGCACTGTGACCGTCACCCTGCCAGTCTCAGGCAACATGATGAACGCTGGTGGCATGGTCATGGTAAGGCCCTAACCAGAGATACCCGGACATCCTATTACCTAGATCACTGAGGGGGTTGGGGCACGGTGGGTTAGTACCTGGTTAGTATAGAGTCTGTAGTGGGTTAGTACCTGGTTAGTATAGAGCCTGCAGTGGGTTAGTACCTGGTTAGTATAGAGCCTGTAGTGGGTTAGTATAGAGCCTGTAGTGGGCTAGTACCTCGTCTCAGTGAGGTCATATAATTAAATATTACACAATAGTTTATCTCTGTGGTATGGGGTGTTTGATCAGAAATAATTGTTGCAAATTAGCCTCGGTCAGACACAAACACACACACACACAGCGATCAGTGTGTTTGCTATTCAGATAGTCTATGCAGTGTCTCTCTTTCTCCCCCACCCCACTCTCTCTATCCTTCTCTCCTCTTTGCCAGAGGCTCTATCTAGTATGTCTCTTTTTCTCTCTCTCCCTGCTAGATGATGCCTAGTGGAGGTGCGGTGCCTGCTATGCAGCGTATCCCTCTACCCGGGGCTGAGATGTTAGAGGAGGAACCTCTGTACGTCAACGCTAAACAGTACCATCGCATCCTGAAGAGAAGACAGGCCCGCGCCAAGCTGGAGGCTGAGGGCAAGATCCCCAAGGAGAGGAGGGTGAGTAGCCCGGGTTAGGGTTAATGTGTGAAGACAGGGCAAGATCCCCAAGGAGAGGAGGGTGAGGAGCCTGTGTTAGGGTTAATGTGTGAAGACAGGGCAAGATCCCCAAGGAGAGGAGGGTGAGGAGCCTGGGTTAGTGTTAGTGTGTGATGACAGGCCCGAGCCAAGCTAGAGGCAGAGGGCAAGATCCCCAAGGAGAGGAGGGTGAGTAGCCCAGGTTAGGGTTAATGTGTGAAGACAGGGCAAGATCCCCAAGGAGAGGAGGGTGAGGAGCCTGGGTTAGTGTTAGTGTGTGATGACAGGCCCGAGCCAAGCTAGAGGCAGAGGGCAAGATCCCCAAGGAGAGGAGGGTGAGTAGCCTGGGTTAGTGTTCGTGTGTGACGACAGGCCCGAGCCAAGCTAGAGGCAGAGGGCAAGATCCCCAAGGAGAGGAGGGTGAGTAGCCTGGGTTAGTGTTAGTGTGTGACGACAGGCCCGAGCCAAGCTGGAGGCAGAGGGCAAGATCCCCAAGGAGAGGAGGGTGAGTAGCCTGGGTTAGTGTTAGTGTGTGACGACAGGCCCGAGCCAAGCTGGAGGCAGAGGGCAAGATCCCCAAGGAGAGGAGGGTGAGTAGCCTGGGTTAGTGTTAGTGTGTGATGACAGGCTCGAGCCAAGCTAGAGGCTGAGGGCAAGATCCCCAAGGAGAGGAGGGTGAGTAGCCTGGGTTAGTGTGTAACGACAGGCCCGAGGCAGAGGGCAAGATCCCCAAGGAGAGGAGGGTGAGTAGCCTGGGTTAGTGTGTAACGACAGGCCCGAGCCAAGCTAGACTAAAGTAATAATACAAAAATAACACAATAAGAATAACAATAATGAGGTTATACAGGGGGCACCGGTACCGATCTATGAAATTGAAAATGGCTATTTACTCTGTTCCATCTGACTGCGCAATCCACTGTCTCATCAGCCCAGCCAGGCAATTTATAAACTTGATCTCCACTATAAAAAGCATCTAGACATTATCTCACATTTCTTTTAGACAAACATTTGATTTTCAACAGCAGAGATTTGTAATAAACCATGCTGTCTGTCTCTCCGACATTTGCAAAATTGTTTCAATATTGAAATTCAATCTCCAGCTGACCTATGGTAATGAACATGTTGGGAGTCGGAAAGAGACAGGCTTGCTGGCAGCTTTTCTCAGACAGTCGAAATCATGAATCAGCATAATTTTTATGGCTATATACGAAGAAATGTCTATAAAAAATACACGAAATGCAGCTAGTTTGTCGTTTCAGTTTTAAGTTATTGTGTTAGCTGTTGTAGTTGGATATCTCTTCTGAACAGTGGCCTGGCGAGAGAGCAAATATTCATTGCCAGGTGAAATTGCACATTGTTATGGATGTATACCAAACAAATCACTAGAAAACAGCTTAAACAAACTATATTTATAATTGTCTAGAAATGTAATGGCCATCCAAGCCTCTCGGTTTTGTTCTATTTTTTTAATTATTCGCAGCTACTTTACTGTTACTCTGGCTGCACTGTTTTTGTCGTGAATGTGTTAGCCAAAGTTGGCTAGCTACCAAACAAGGGATAAGTACGTTGCCAGCCATCATGACAACGGAACATTTAGAAGGAACGACTGGGTCGCGTCCATAGATGTAGAACTAAAAGACATAACGACTGGGTCGCGTCCATAGATACAGAACAAAAAGACATAACGACTGGGTCACTTATCTGGCAAACGAACCGATATAACGAAACAACCAGCCGGTTTGGGTATGCTAGCAGCATACCACCCTGCATACCACTGCTGGCTTGCTTCTGAAGCTAAGCAGGGTTGGTCCTGGTCAGTCCCTGGATGGGAGACCAGATGCTGCTGGAAGTGGTGTTGGAGAGCCAGTAGGAGGCACTCTTTCCTCTGGTCTAAAAAATATCCCAATTCCCCAGGGCAGTGATTGGGGACACTGCCCTGGGTAGGGTGCCGTCTTTCGGATGTGACATTAAACGGGTTTCCTGACTCTCTGAGGTCATTAAAGATCCCGTGGCACTTATTGTAAAAGTAGGGGTGTTAACCCTGGTGTCCTGGCTAAATTCCCAATCTGGCCATCAAACCATCACGGTTACCTAATAATCCCCAGTTTACAATTGGCTCACTCATCCACCCTCCTCTCCCCTGTAACTATTCCCCAGGTCGTTGCTGCAAATGAGAACGTGTTCTCAGTCAACTTACCCGGTAAAATAACGAATAAAAAATGAATTTAAAAACAAACCCTAGATTTGTGTTGAGACTATATCTCGTGAAAGGATGAAATATTATGTTATATAAAAAAAAAAATGTTTTAATGAAAATGTTTCAATCATTATTTTAAATATGTTGGTAACTCGTGATAAGTGATAAAGCCCGAGAAAAACGGTTGTTTGGAGAAGGTTTGAAGGGCTTCTCGGACATTCTAGGACATTCTCTCTCGTGAAAGACAGTATACAGTATATTTGCACGGTAGAATTGAATGGTGAATAGTGTGTTTGTTAGTCAGATAGTCTATGCAGTGTCTCTCAGAGCAGGACTGCTGCAGTCTTCTTTTTTAACATGTTTTATGTTTGAGCTGCTTTTGAAAGCAGAAGTCGACTTGAAAACATTATTGGCGTTGTTGAATTCGATTTTCATAATAATAGCAAGCTATAGGACTGATGGTTTGGTTAGCCAGACTAGCAAGTCTGTTTGGTTACCAAGGCAACTACTGTACTACTACTTCAGTGGATGTTGATCACATTTATTATTATTTTTTGGCGTTAAATGTGTTAAATTATAGCCATGGTATAAAAGGGATAATCAACCCGGAGGAGAGCTATGCGTTCTCTGGAAAATAATGCAAATCAGTGGAAGGTCAGTTCCGCTCTGCCAGCGTGTTGTGGAATGCACCTTCCACGTTGTTTCCACAGGGAACGCACAGCCCCTAGTTAACTATCTCTTACTGGTCGTGTATCTTACTGTCTGCAAACTACCGTCGGTTAGTTTGTCTTTTCTTAGCAACGTGTTTATATGTTTTTTATTTGCGTCTCAGTGGTTGTGAATAGGGGGTTTCAGCACCTTGTGAAAGGCCTCGAACCATGTTACTAGCTTCCCTCTTGCACCCATTTCAGCAAGTAAGTTGTACCCGCTCTCTATATAAGCAAACCGAAGCCCAAGTTTTCAATTAATTGGCGATGCACCCAGTGTTGCGCTTACTTAAAGGCCCAGTGCAGTCAAACACATGATTTGCCTATGTGTTGTATATATTTCTATTTGGTTGAAATAATACTGTAAAATTGTAAAAAATTATCATAATGCCCTTTTATTTATTATTAATGTTTTTATTTTATTTTTTATTTTACCCTCTCTTTCGCCCCAATTTCAATCTTGTCACATCGCTGCAACTCTAGTGGGAAATTGACGATCATCCTGAGCTCCCACTTCTCACACATGGGGACCTCTAATGTCACCTACTAAGAAAATGGCCTCTATAACAGCATTGTTGGCAGTTAAATGCAACAAAAAAACAGTATTTATAAAAAAAACTATCTATAAATTGAGTTTTTGAACTCAACAATTTGTTTACAAGCATGATAGCTGTACTTTTAGTTCATTAACCAATCAGTGTTCCTCAATGAGTTAAAATCACACGAATGCAACTGGTATTTACGACTTCACGGTAAATTCCCCCGCATGGTTACGAACGCAGCATCAGAGTGGAAACTTGAGAGGCCCAAAATAGCAATCCGGTCACAACAGACAATGCAAGGAACATTGTGAATGGCACTTAATTTCCCCGCTGTACTGAAACCGAACCGTGACTCAAAAACCGCAATACGTACCGAACTGTGGGTTTAGTGAACTGTTACAACCCTAGTTGTTAGTGACTAACACCTCTCTCTCTCTCTCTTTCTCTCTTTCTTTCTCTCTCTCTTTCTTTCTCTCTCTCTCTCTCTTTTTCTCTCTCTCTCTCTGACAGAAATATCTGCATGAGTCCCGTCACCGCCACGCCATGCAGCGCAAGAGGGGAGACGGAGGACGCTTCTTCTCTCCCAAGGAGAGGGAGGAGATGGCCCTGGCTCTGGCCCAGGTAGGAGAGCTGGAGAGGGGGAACCAAAAGCAGAAATTGAGGAAGGAATTGTTTGAGCTCCTACTGGCTGCCTCAATCTGCCTTCTCCCCATAACTGCCATTATACAATTTGAAGTGAAGAGTCCTTACTAAGTTCTTCAGGCTATATACAATACACATAAATCCAGGGCTACAGACAACAATTCACTGGTGCCAATAGGTTTTTCAGTTGGTGGCACTAGCCCATGATTTGGCATCACAATAGAAACAAATTCAATGTCATTCCAGTCCCTCCAGGGTTCTGCGATTGCATTTAAAAAATTTTAAAAAAATAACAAATTCCCCTTAGATTATGCAAGGGCTTGTTCATTTGACCAATCACTGCTCCCTAGAGGTGCAGCGGTCTAAGGCAATGCATCACAGTACTATTGGCGTCACTATTGGCCCAGCATCGTCCGGGTTAGGTGAGGGTTTGGCCGGGGTAGGCCGTCATTGTAAATAAGAATTTGTTCTTAACTGACTTTCCTAATTAAATATAGGTTTAAATACATTTTTAAAAACAGCACTATTTCCGCATAAAATTGCCATGTCATGGTTCAATCAAGCCACACGTCAATTTTCACGACAATTTCAACAAAATCGTTGCATATCGCCATGCAAAATGTCATAATAGCCACAGCAAAATCAAGCTTCACAAAAATCACTGCAAAATTAAGTGCTTTATGAAAGGTGCCACTATGCAGACATCGCTCCGCCATTTCCTGTTTGCAAAAATTATAATAGTTTGCCTAATTTCAGTTTGTGACAACAAAAAAAGCAAGTGTACTGTAGAGAATCAGTGTACCATCTAAACCGCTGTAAAACATATTTTCCATAACACAAAAATATTGTATTTTCGGCTGTTTGAAACTGGTGTTCAAAAACGAAAATTAAAAACAGGAAACATAGAAATAGCGCACATAGAACAGATCTACCGTTTCATTTGTCCTGAACACAAAGTGTTATGTTATGTGTTACATGTTGCAGCTTTAAGAGGTGTATTAGAAGACTGAAAAGGTATTCCATAACAAGTTTTATCTAAAAATGTTGTGATTCAAAATATTTTTTGATGTGCAAACTAATCCAGTTACTGTTATACTTTACTGTTAAAATAGGGCTGCAGTCAGCATGCCAATTGCATTTCCCATTTCACAACTTGAGACATCTGTGGGCATTGTTTTGTGTGACAAAAATGCAACATTTAGAGTGGCCTCATGCTGTTTAATCAGCTTCTTAATGTCACACATGTCAGTTGGATGGATTATCTTGGTGAAGGAGAAATGCTCACTAACAGCGACGTCAACAAAATTGTTGCCAAATTTTGAGAGAAATAAAGAGTTTTGTGTGTGTTTTATTTCAGATCATAAAACATGGGACCAACACTTTACATATTCCGTTTATACCCGTTGTTCAGTGTAATTTGTAAACATAATTTTTTTATTTTTTATAATTCCACTTTAACATTAATGGGGTATTGTGTGAATAAATAAATAAAAAATCTAAATTTGATCCATTTTTAAATTCAAGCTGTAACACAACAAAGTGTAGAATGTCTTGGGGTGCAAATACTCTCTGAAGACACTGTAGGTAGAATCTTATTCAAAATGATTCCACAGCTGTGATGTCTGAAGAAAGCTTTAAATTGTTTAATAAATAAATAAAGAGTTTAACTTGTTTTGTTTTTTACTTTGAAAATGTGGAGTAGGTTGTGTAGATCAGTAAAAAAACAAACATCATCAAATGTATTCCCTTTTGAGATGCAATTTTGAGGCATTGATGACTGTGTAATGGGTGTATAGACATTAACTAGTGAATGTTTTTGGTTGCATGTGTTGACTGGTATCCTTACATCTTTCCCCTCTCTCTCTCTCCTTCTCTCCCCGTAGCAACAGGCAGAGCTGGCCGCCCAGGCAGGAGAAGACTCTGTAGCCCAGATGGTCCGTGTTTCATAGCATTCGACACCCCGACAATGTCTTCCTCCGTATATACACCTCTCGCTAGGCTTGGCCGATAAACCGTGTACCGGGGTGTTTCCAAATACCGGCAGTATGATTTTCAATACCGTTTATATATATATATATATATATATAATCATATTTTTGTTTTGGGGGGTGCATGTTACAACACTGCTTAGAAATCTCAAATGTGTCAAATAAATGATATCCTGTTCAGGGCTCCAGCTATGCATTTGGTTTGCTAACTTGCTCGCTAAGTAGCTAGATGTCAAGATCAAGCTTCTTGGTTACTGCAAAGACAGTCAATCCCATCCTGGATCAAGAACACTCAACCCTCTTGCCTAAATTGTTTATTGCGTAATTTTATATATATATATATATATATATATATATATATATATATTATCATTTTAATAGCGCCCATTATGTGCATTTCCAGTAATACCCAGTATGGTACAGAAACGGTGTGACATTATGAAAATCTTGATACTGCCCAACCTTACCCACCCCTCGCCCATATAAGGCTCTGCCTGTATTCTGTAACTGGGATTTCTCCATGAAGGGTCACTATGAATGAACTTCAACCCTTGACCTTTTACTGGAACTGTTATGCTGTGTCCTGGAAACCAATACTAAGGTTACAACTATGAGATGCTTTTTGCCTTCAGTAAAACCCTGGTCGATGACTTCATGTTTGCTAAAGCAGGTCATAACTGATGGTAGTTTAGTTGCAGAATACATTTCGTTGGTCTTAATTTTTTTGTGTGTATTTTATTGAAGCAAAGACTGTTTACAAATTCAGCTGTCGGAGTCAAAAAATTATGGTAGTTATGCATCTTGTTTGTTGAAACAGGCAACATTATAGAAGCCTTGGTCCATAGGGATTCTCAAGTCAGATATTGACAGACTAAATGAAAATGGATATTCGTTAAGAATGTTTTTGGAAGCACTTCTCATAGAAAAACAGGAGAATTGGAAATTCACTTTACTTCCTGAATTGAAATGGAATTGACCCCAACACTGCTTTTCAATATCCAGTCCCCGGTTGTTTGTACAGGGAATGTATTTTATACAACTGTCGTGATAAAAACTAGATGTTTGTTGTGAGATAGACAGCACATGTATGTTGCATTGATGTCTGACTATCCATGTACTTTGTCTGTTTAACTCTACGTGGATCTTTATTTGAAAAGTACATTTTATATTCTTCTGATTCTGAAGGACCATACATTTATTTTTTTGTGGTTTACAACATTGTTTGACTGTGAACTGTTGTGTATTAATCTGTTAATTAAATTGTATTAGGTTCACTTTGTCTTTTTTATAGTTCTGTGTGTTTCATTGATTGTATTTCTAGGGTGTGTGTGTGTGTGTGTGTTATATATGTAGGTATGTATATACACAGTGGGGCAAAAAAGTATTTAGTCAGCCACCAATTGTGCAAGTTCTCCCACTTAAAAAGATGAGAGAGGCCTATAATTTCATCATCGGTACACTTCAACTATGACAGACAAAATGAGGGGAAAAAATCCAGAAAATCACATTGTAGGATTTTTAATGAATTTATTTGCAAATTATGGTGGAAAATAAGTATTTGGTCACGTACAAACAAGCAAGATTTCTGGCTCTCACAGACCTGTAACTTCTTCTTTAAGAGGCTCCTCTGTCCTCTACTCGTTACCTGTATTAATGGCACCTGTTTGAACTTGTTATCAGTATAACAAGTTCATAGTTGAAGTATACCTATGATGAAAATTACCGGCCTCTCATCTTTTTAAGTGGGAGAACTTGCACAATTGGTGGCTGACTAAATACTTTTTTGCCCCACTGTATATATATATATATATATATGTATGTGTGTGTGTGTGTGTGTGTGTGTGTGTGTGTTCATATTGTTTTCATTAGGATCCCCATTAGCCGATACCAATGGCAACAGCTTGTCATACAGACAAAATATTTTAAACATTAAAATTTAGTGTGTTCATCTATCAGTTTCACATGTATGTCAGTACATAAACGCAACAAGTAGGTCACATTATATGTTTTGTTGAAGCTAGATTTGCTCTTCATTTGCACTATATTAGATGGAAGGGAGTTCCATGCACTCATGGCTCTGAATAATACTGTATGTTTCCTTGAATTTGTTCTGGACCTCCGGGGCTGTGAAAAGACCCCTGGTGGCATATCTGGTGTGGTAAGTGGGTGTGTCAGTGCTGTGTGTAAGTGGAACGTGCAACCATTTGGAATTTCCAAAATAATGTTTCTTATAAAAAGAAGAAGTGATGCAGTCAGTCTTTCCTCAACTCTTAGCCAAGAGAGACTGACATGTATAGTGTTAATATTAGCCCTATGATTACAATGAAGAGCAAAACATGCCACTCTGTTCTGGGCCAGATGCAGCTCAACTAGGTCTTTCCTTGCAGCACTGAACCACATGGCTGGACAATAATCAAGATAAGATAAAACTAGAGCCTGCAGGATTTGCTTTGTGGAGTGTGGTGTCAAAAGAGCAGAGTATCTCTTTATATTACGGCTAGACCTCTCCTCATCTCTTTATTACAGACAGACCTCTCCTCATCTCTTTATTACAGACAGACCTCTCCCCATCTCTTTATTACAGACAGACCTCTCCCCATCTCTTTATTACAGACAGACCTCTCCCCATCTCTTTATTACAGACAGACCTCTCCTCATCTCTTTATTACAGACAGACCTCTCCTCATCTCTTTATTACAGACAGACCTCTCCCCATCTCTTTATTACAGACAGACCTCTCCCCATCTCTTTATTACAGACAGACCTCTCCCCATCTCTTTATTACAGACAGAACTCTCCTCATCTCTTTATTACAGACAGACCTCTCCCCATCTCTTTATTACAGACAGACCTCTCCTCATCTCTTTATTACAGACAGACCTCTCCCCATCTCTTTATTACAGAATGATCTCTCCTCATCTCTTTATTACAGACAGACCTCTCCTCATCTCTTTATTACAGACAGACCTCTCCTCATCTCTATATTACAGACAGACCTCCCCCCATCTCTTTATTACAGACAGACCTCTCCTCATCTCTTTATTACAGACAGACCTCTCATCTCTTTATTACAGACAGACCTCTCATCTCTTTATTACAGACAGACCTCTCATCTCTTTATTACAGACAGACCTCTCATCTCTTTATTACAAACAGACCTCTCCTCATCTCTTTATTACAGACAGACCTCTCATCTCTTTATTACAGATAGACCTCTCATCTCTTTATTACAAACAGACCTCTCCTCATCTCTTTATTACAGACAGACCTCTCCCCATCTCTTTATTACAGACAGACCTCTCCTCATCTCTTTATTACAAACAGACCTCTCCTCATATCTTTATTACAGACAGACCTCTCCCCATCTCTTTATTACAGACAGACCTCTCCTCATCTCTTTATTACAGACAGACCTCTCCTCATCTCTTTATTACAGACAGACCTCTCATCTCTTTATTACAAACAGACCTCTCCTCATCTCTTTATTACAGACAGACCTCTCCCCATCTCTTTATTACAGACAGACCTCTCCTCATCTCTTTATTACAGACAGACCTCTCATCTCTTTATTACAAACAGACCTCTCATCTCTTTATTACAAACAGACCTCTCCTCATCTCTTTATTACAGACAGACCTCTCCCCATCTCTTTATTACAGACAGACCTCTCCCCATCTCTTTATTACAGACAGACCTCTCCCCATCTCTTTATTACAGACAGACCTCTCCTCATCTCTTTATTACAGACAGACCTCTCCTCATCTCTTTATTACAGACAGACCTCTCCCCATCTCTTTATTACAGACAGACCTCTCCCCATCTCTTTATTACAGACAGACCTCTCCCCATCTCTTTATTACAGACAGAACTCTCCTCATCTCTTTATTACAGACAGACCTCTCCCCATCTCTTTATTACAGACAGACCTCTCCTCATCTCTTTATTACAGACAGACCTCTCCCCATCTCTTTATTACAGAATGATCTCTCCTCATCTCTTTATTACAGACAGACCTCTCCTCATCTCTTTATTACAGACAGACCTCTCCTCATCTCTATATTACAGACAGACCTCCCCCCATCTCTTTATTACAGACAGACCTCTCCTCATCTCTTTATTACAGACAGACCTCTCATCTCTTTATTACAGACAGACCTCTCATCTCTTTATTACAGACAGACCTCTCATCTCTTTATTACAGACAGACCTCTCATCTCTTTATTACAAACAGACCTCTCCTCATCTCTTTATTACAGACAGACCTCTCATCTCTTTATTACAGATAGACCTCTCATCTCTTTATTACAAACAGACCTCTCCTCATCTCTTTATTACAGACAGACCTCTCCCCATCTCTTTATTACAGACAGACCTCTCCTCATCTCTTTATTACAAACAGACCTCTCCTCATATCTTTATTACAGACAGACCTCTCCCCATCTCTTTATTACAGACAGACCTCTCCTCATCTCTTTATTACAGACAGACCTCTCCTCATCTCTTTATTACAGACAGACCTCTCATCTCTTTATTACAAACAGACCTCTCCTCATCTCTTTATTACAGACAGACCTCTCCCCATCTCTTTATTACAGACAGACCTCTCCTCATCTCTTTATTACAGACAGACCTCTCATCTCTTTATTACAAACAGACCTCTCATCTCTTTATTACAAACAGACCTCTCCTCATCTCTTTATTACAGACAGACCTCTCCCCATCTCTTTATTACAGACAGACCTCTCCTCATCTCTTTATTACAGACAGACCTCTCCCCATCTCTTTATTACAGACAGACCTCTCCTCATCTCTTTATTACAGACAGACCTCTCATCTCTTTATTACAAACAGATCTCTCCTCATCTCTTTATTACAGACAGACCTCTCCCCATCTCTTTATTACAGACAGACCTCTCCTCATCTCTTTACTACAGACAGACCTCTCCTCATCTCTTTATTACAGACAGACCTCTCCCCATCTCTTTATTACAGACAGACCTCTCCTCATCTCTTTATTACAGACAGACCTCTCCCCATCTCTTTATTACAGACAGACCTCTCCTCATCTCTTTATTACAGACAGACCTCTCATCTCTTTATTACAAACAGACCTCTCCTTATCTCTTTATTACAGACAGACCTCTCCCCATCTCTTTATTACAGACAGACCTCTCCTCATCTCTTTATTACAGACAGACCTCTCCTCATCTCTTTATTACAGACAGACCTCTCCCCATCTCTTTATTACAGACAGACCTCTCCTCATCTCTTTATTACAGACAGACCTCTCATCTCTTTATTACAAACAGACCTCTCCTCATCTCTTTATTACAGACAGACCTCTCCCCATCTCTTTATTACAGACAGACCTCTCCTCATCTCTTTATTACAGACAGACCTCTCCTCATCTCTTTATTACAGACAGACCTCTCCCCATCTCTTTATTACAGACAGACCTCTCCCCATCTCTTTATTACAGACAGACCTCTCCCCATCTCTTTATTACAGACAGACCTCTCCCCATCTCTTTATTACAGACAGAACTCTCCCCACTCTTTATTACAGACAGACCTCTCCCCATCTCTTTATTACAGACAGACCTCTCCTCATCTCTTTATTACAGACAGACCTCTCCCCATCTCTTTATTACAGAATGATCTCTCCTCATCTCTTTATTACAGACAGACCTCTCCTCATCTCTTTATTACAGACAGACCTCTCCTCATCTCTATATTACAGACAGACCTCCCCCATCTCTTTATTACAGACAGACCTCTCCTCATCTCTTTATTACAGACAGACCTCTCATCTCTTTATTACAGACAGACCTCTCATCTCTTTATTACAGACAGACCTCTCATCTCTTTATTACAAACAGACCTCTCCTCATCTCTTTATTACAGACAGACCTCTCATCTCTTTATTACAGATAGACCTCTCATCTCTTTATTACAAACAGACCTCTCCTCATCTCTTTATTACAGACAGACCTCTCCCCATCTCTTTATTACAGACAGACCTCTCCTCATCTCTTTATTACAAACAGACCTCTCCTCATATCTTTATTACAGACAGACCTCTCCCCATCTCTTTATTACAGACAGACCTCTCCTCATCTCTTTATTACAGACAGACCTCTCCTCATCTCTTTATTACAGACAGACCTCTCATCTCTTTATTACAAACAGACCTCTCCTCATCTCTTTATTACAGACAGACCTCTCCCCATCTCTTTATTACAGACAGACCTCTCCCCATCTCTTTATTACAGACAGACCTCTCCTCATCTCTTTATTACAGACAGACCTCTCATCTCTTTATTACAAACAGACCTCTCCTCATCTCTTTATTACAGACAGACCTCTCCCCATCTCTTTATTACAGACAGACCTCTCCTCATCTCTTTATTACAGACAGACCTCTCCTCATCTCTTTATTACAGACAGACCTCTCCCCATCTCTTTATTACAGACAGACCTCTCCCCATCTCTTTATTACAGACAGACCTCTCCCCATCTCTTTATTACAGACAGACCTCTCCCCATCTCTTTATTACAGACAGAACTCTCCTCATCTCTTTATTACAGACAGACCTCTCCCCATCTCTTTATTACAGACAGACCTCTCCTCATCTCTTTATTACAGACAGACCTCTCCCCATCTCTTTATTACAGAATGATCTCTCCTCATCTCTTTATTACAGACAGACCTCTCCTCATCTCTTTATTACAGACAGACCTCTCCTCATCTCTATATTACAGACAGACCTCCCCCATCTCTTTATTACAGACAGACCTCTCCTCATCTCTTTATTACAGACAGACCTCTCATCTCTTTATTACAGACAGACCTCTCATCTCTTTATTACAGACAGACCTCTCATCTCTTTATTACAAACAGACCTCTCCTCATCTCTTTATTACAGACAGACCTCTCATCTCTTTATTACAGATAGACCTCTCATCTCTTTATTACAAACAGACCTCTCCTCATCTCTTTATTACAGACAGACCTCTCCCCATCTCTTTATTACAGACAGACCTCTCCTCATCTCTTTATTACAAACAGACCTCTCCTCATATCTTTATTACAGACAGACCTCTCCCCATCTCTTTATTACAGACAGACCTCTCCTCATCTCTTTATTACAGACAGACCTCTCCTCATCTCTTTATTACAGACAGACCTCTCCTCATCTCTTTATTACAGACAGACCTCTCCCCATCTCTTTATTACAGACAGACCTCTCCTCATCTCTTTATTACAGACAGACCTCTCATCTCTTTATTACAAACAGACCTCTCATCTCTTTATTACAAACAGACCTCTCCTCATCTCTTTATTACAGACAGACCTCTCCCCATCTCTTTATTACAGACAGACCTCTCCTCATCTTTACAACCATTGAACCTATATGTTTTGACCATGACAGTTTACAATCCAAGGTGACACCAAGTAATTTAGTCTCCTCAACTTGTTCAAAAGCCACACCAGTCATTACCAGATTCAGCTAAGGTATAGAACTTAGTGAATGATTTATACCAAATACAATGCTCTTAGTTTTTCTACTGGCCACCAATTTTCCAAAACAGACTGCAACTCTTTAAGGGTTTCAGTGACTTCATTAGCTGAGGTTGCTGATGCGTATATGGTTTAAATCATTAGCATACATGGACACACATGCTTTGTTTAATGCCAGTGGCAGGTCATTGGTAAAAAATAGAAAAGAGTAGAATACCTAGAGAGCTGCCCTGTGGTACACCACACTGTACATGTTTGTCGTTAGAGAAGCTTCCATTGAAGAAAACCTGAGTTCTATTAGATAAATGGCTCTGAATCCACGATATGGCTTAGGTTGAAAAGCCATAACACAAAAGTTTTCTCAACAAAAGGTTATGGTCAATAATATCAAAGGCTGCATTGAAATCTAACAGTACAGCTCCCACAATCTTCTTATCATTAACTTCAAACAATCATTCATTTGTGTTGTTAGAACCAGTAAAGGCCGTTTTATCACTCTTGGGTAGCAGAATGACTTTGGCTTCCCTCCAGGCCTGAGGACAAAGACTTTCCTCTAGGCTCAAATTAAATATAGGAGTGGCTATTGAGTCAGCTACCATCCTCAGTAGCTTTCCATCTAAGTTGTCAATGCCAGGAGGTTGTCATACTGATCAATAATAATATTTTTTCTCAATTTGCAGATAGTCAGATGTGCAGCCAGACTTATTAGCCACTCCTTTTGCCCCATCTCTTTCAACCATACAGTTTTTCAATTCCTCATCAATCCATGAAGCCTTGACAGTTCTAACAGTCAGTTTCTTAACAGGTGCATGTTTATCAATAATTGGAAGAATCAATTTCATAAATTCAAGTGTAAAGTCTGGATGCTCCTTATTAATCACATCAGAACAACACATATGTTTTACATCATCCACATAAGAGTCACAGCTAAATCTTTTGTATGATCTGTTATAAACTATTTCAGATGTTGGAACTTTGTCTTTCCTTATAGCCACTACATTGTGATCACTGCATCCAATGGGTACAGAAACAGCTTTAGAACAATGTTCTACAGTATTAGTAAACATGTGATCGATACATGTGGAGGATCTTGTTCCTGTAGTGTTTGTAAACACCCTGGTAGGTTGATTAATAACCTGAACATGATTATAGGCACTGGTTACAGTGAGAAGCTTCCTCTTGAGCGGACAGCTTGATGAAAACCAGTCAATATTCAGGTCCCCAAGAAAGTAGATCTCTCTGTTTACATCACATACACTAACAAGCATTTCACGCATTTTTTAGATACTGACTTTTAGCACTTGGTTGCCTGTAGCAACAACCCTAAAAGAACACCTACCTTTTCCTTGAATCTCAGGAACTTGACCACTATCGGGCCTGGGCCTGTCACCTGGGCCTGTCACCTGGGCCTGTCACCCGGGCCTGTCACCTGGGCCTGTCACCTGGACCTGTCACCTGGGCCTGTGGTGGGTTTTCCAATCCTGTGGGCGCGCTTCCACTTCGATCTTCCTGTGGTCCATCTTCAGTTTCTCCGAGATAATTTCCCTCACTCTGTCCTCAGTCTCATGGGGCTATTCTGCAATTCCGTCCACAACCATGTTATTCCACTTAGATTCTCCCCCGGGATAATCAGATTTCTCATTCATTGTTATCATGGACTCACATGCAGAAGTGATGTGCTCTTACAAATTTCTGTCATCTTGCCGTTCTCCTGTTTCAACTCATCGAGCTGACCCTGGGAGAACTGAAAGCTGTTCTTCAGGTCCAGGACCTCTCTGGTTACATAGTCCATTCTTTTATTAGTTGACTCCACCAGCATTTGGATAAAACACTTGAAGCTATTTTCTTGTTGTTGTAACAACTGCTGGTAGAGCTCTTTTTGTTTGTTTAAAGGATCCTTCACCTGTGATAGAGAGACACTACTGTCCTCAACGGTACTCCCACCGGCTTGGGTCTTTGTAATCCCAACAACAGTAGGTTACGCTGTTACTCCTTGCGGTTCCAGACAGGGCAGGTCACAGGGAAGATTTAAAAACAACAACAAACAGCAGGGGTCTAGACAGCCACAAGCCCCAGATAATCCGAGGTCCCAGCCGTAATGGCTAACCTCACACGTTCAAGACCTCAAGAAAACCCTACTATCTTGATAGGCAGCTAGCTAGCAGCTACTCTAGCTGCTACGCCAAACAGCTTCTCAAACCCGGCCTTGGTCGGCAGGATCCCTGGACAGATAGTAGGGGTCCCAGCAACTGATGCCAACTGTGTTGCTGGATCCTAACTCAAAAGGCAGCTAGCTAGTAACCAAACTTGTTCAATAGAATTTCAAAACTTTCCATAACAACAAACTGAGCTCTCCCTCAATATCGCGTTCAACAGGTTTTAGAATGAGTTCAGGTTCTAGATTCTGGGGATTTCTGTCTCACTGTGAAGGTAATGAGAAAGCCTGGTGGTTTCTGTCTCACTGTGAAGGTAATGAGAGAGCCTAGTGGTGAATGTGCTTCGTATGCAGTACCACCACCACACAAACTCTGTGAACATACCCAGGTTCCATGCCAAAATATATATACAGTATATACAGTACCAGTCAAAAGTTTGGATACACCTACTCATTCAAGGGGTTTTCTTTATTTTTGCTATTTTCTATTTTCGACCCTGGGGGTTTCTGTCTCACTGTGAAGGTAATACGACTCTGTTTTTTTTGTCTCACTGTGAAGGCACTGAGAGACCCTGGGGTTTTCTGTCTCACTGTGAAGGCACTGAGAGACCCTGGGGTTTTCTGTCTCACTGTGAAGGTAATGAGAGGCCCTGGGGGTGAGACAGAAAACCCCAGGTATTACCTTCACATTGAGACAGAAAACCCCAGGGTCTCTCATTACATTCACATTGAGACAAAAAAAACAGGGTCACTCACTGCCTTCACAGTGAGACAGAACCCCCCAGGGTCTCTCAGTACCTTCACATTGAGACAGAAAACTCCAGGGTCTCTCACTGCCTTCACAGTGAGACAGAAACCCCCAGGGTCTCTCAGCGCCTTCACAGTGAGACAGAAACCCCCAGGGTCTCTCAGTGCCTTCACAGTGAGACAAAAAAACAGGGTCTTATTACTTTCACAGTGAGACAGAAACCCCCAGGGTCTTTCATTACCTTGACAGTGAGACAGAAACCCCCAGTGGGGGGAACAAACACACAACTACACACACATTCACCGAGAGACACTTTCCATACATTATATACACATTATTGTGAAGGTCATCCTCTGAAGATTTTACCTGTGAAAGTATCTGTAACAGTGGTTTCTGCATCTGTCTCAAACAGAGATTGTATCACGCTGTAAATGGGTCCGTAAAACTCTTAATTCTTAAATTCCTATCAATTGTTCTAAGAATATAATTTGTTCATAAGTAGTTAGTTCATAATTAGTTCTTAATATAGGCCAATGATAACACCCTCTGATTTCATGACCTTCAGTGTACGATTTCTCCATCAAGAAAATCCCTGCTATTAATCTCCTCAATCAATGACTATGTTATATTCTTCTGGTATAGTCTTTCAAGGATGACAGAGCCATTTTTTTGTGCTTAACAAATTATTTGAGTGAACAATTTTTTTTTTACAAATTAAATTGTAGTCATATGGTGCATCTCTTGATTTTGACCATCAATACAGTTTAATGACAGGACATTTTGTTCAAATTTGTATTACTATGGTGGGCTCACAGTGGTCATGACGCTATCAAACTGTACCAGAAGTGAGATGGGTCAAATCCAGTTCTCATTGGGCACAGAAGCAGTCCCGTGTCACCATTGGATGAAAGCCTCCCACTACCCGGCCCCTCGTTCAGGTGACTTATCCAACAAACCGCCCACTTCGGATGCTGAGCTTGTGACTTGGCAACGGACTGGTTAACCGGCCGAAGACCGAAGTCACGACGGCAAGAAAAATAGAGTTCTCATTCAACACTGCCCACACACTGTCTATAATAGTCAGGCTAGTGCTACAAGGTCCGTCTTTATATTTTGCGGTTGACAGCAGGCCGTTTCGGTTCGGAAATTACAAACACGAAACAGAAAAGCTCACAGGACAAGGAGACGAGAGAGGTGCGTGACAGCAGAGAGTGAGAGATCCTAGCCTACACAGTTGCTACTAAGTCTGACATCATCACCAAGAGGTCGGAATCACTTGAATGCGAAGATGACAGACGCGGTCGTGGACGGTAAATTGGAGGCGGTGAAACAGGCTACTAAATATGTCAAAGAGACCGAGAACGTCGCGGAAAAATATTCTGCGATGACCGTTAGCAAGAACAGCGACATGAACATGAACGTGGGTGAATTGCAGTCCGCAGCATTTACTGCTGTGCCAACTCTCAAACCCATCAAGAAGGTAAGAAGCAAAGCACAGTCATCATCACCATCAGCATCAGCATCATCATTCACTACCGTAGGCCTAGGATACTGTTGTGGAAACTGCATATATACGGGATGGAGCGATGGGTGCAGGATCTGCCTGCTATAGCATACTCACGAGAAGAAACATCCTATTGCATGTCTGACCTTCTAAAATATAACATTTCAATCATACCAAATATGTGTTAAACCTCATGTTACCCAATGATAAAGGTTTGATTTATTTATTGAGAAATTCTACATTTAGAGCAGGACCTTTTTTCTAATAATATACAGGTAACTGTCAAAATAAAGAGAACGTGTCTTAATGGGGCGCTGGGCCATAACGAGCCAGAAGCACCTTCACAATGCTCGTTTGAATATATTCTACAAGTGTAACTGGCCAAATAATGTAAACACTTGAGTAAATGAGGAGGAATACAAAGTATACTGAAGGCAGGTGCTTCCACACAGGTGTTGTTCCTGAGTTAATTAAGCAATTAACATCCCATCATGCTTAAACCGGGTGTACACTACACGATTTTGGCCCCGATCTAGCTCTTCCAGGCAAGTTTTTGAGATCGGAAACTAAAATCCCCATGCGCAGCCGTCATCGACGCTCGTTTAATGTGAGCGATTCAAGAGACGCAATCAGAGGGGCTACCGATCTCGTCTTTGAGCAGTCCCAGACGTCCCGATATTTTCAAAACATTTTTTTATTTTATTCGCGCAGAATCTGCAAAGCTCGTGTAATGTGAGATGTCTAATGTCTAATGACACATTTTGAGAACGGAGATCAGCAATAGCCAATAAGGGCTCGCCAGTGAGATGCTGATGTTGTTTCGCGTCACCCAGAATGTGAAGACTTTCAAGCTATTAGTTTACGTTTGTACTTGCCTTTAGTGCGCACACCAAACGATATGGCACAGATGGTGGTCACAACCCTTACAACTCCACAACCCTTAAAATATTGCAGTTAAAGTGCAGTATATCTGCAGTATGATGTAAACACTGCGTCCAAAATGACACTTGTTGTTTTACTGAAGTAATTCTGCAGTGGTTCTGCAGTTACAGTGCACTACACGGCCGCTATTCGGCAATAATCGGCGTCCAAAGTAACACAGTTGACTGCATTTACTGCACTTTTACAGCAGTTTCAAAACATCAGTCTTTTTTTGTTTGTAAGGGACACTACAAGATTATTCAATGTGATTATATTTAACGTAGCTACGAGCTGTGACTCAAAAGAAGACTCGTGAACGTTAAATAAGACAGTCACGCTTGCCATACAGAGTTGAAGTATCTAGCCAACATTTTGAATGGAAACTTCAGAGCTGTAACTACCTGACACCTTGGCTTCGGTTAAAGGTAAGTACAAGGTCATACTACAGTAGTAGTAGTCATCCCTCCTGCTAGAGTCAACACATTCTGGGTGATGCGAAACAACGTCATCATCTCGCTGGTTTCTTCTCTGGGGAGCTCTCATTGGCTATTGCTGATCACTGTTCTTTAAACTTGTCGTTGCGCGTCTCACACTACAAGAGCGTTGCAGATTTTGTGCTGAGAAAATATCGGGACATCTGGGACTGCTCAAAAATGAGATCGGTAGTCCTCAGATTGAGTGTTTGATCCGCTCAAATTAAACGAGCGTCGGTGACTGCCGTGCGCCCAGAGTCGGCATTGGCATGGGGATTTTTTTCTCCGATCTCAAAAACTTGTCTGGGACAGCTAGATCGTGGCCAAAATCATGTAGCGTACACTCGGCTTTATTAGTGTGCGTACCACTACACTTACAAGACAACAACAAAAAACTACTGGAAATACGGTCGTTTAATGTGAGAGGCTCAGCGAAAACCAGTTTGGAATTTGAACTTCGTGTAATACACACCCGGCCTAAGGGTCATAAATGCTGGGCAGGCCATTATTTTGGCTACCATTGGGAAAGGTGGATACCTGGTCAGTTGTACAACTGAATGCCTTCAACTGAAATGTGTCTTCCGCATTTAGCCCAACCCCTCTGAATCAGAGAGGTGCGGGGGCTGCCTTAATCGCACATCCACGTGTTCGGTGCCATTGCTATAGGATGGGCACGAGTGATCACTGAATGGTTTGATGATAATGAAAATAGGTGAACCATACTCCATGGCGGTCTCAGTCACCAAATCTCAACCCAATTCAATATTTATGGGAGATTCAGGAGTGGTGCCTTTGAGGCAGCGTTTTCCACCAATATAAACAAACAAAAAAACACCAAAAGGATGGAATTTATTGTGGAAGAATGGTGTCACATCCCTCCAATAGAGTTCCAGACACATGTAGAATCTATGGCAAGGTGCATTGAAGCTGTTCTGGCAAGTGGAGGCCCAATGCCCTGATAAGACACTTTATGTCGGTCCTTGATTTTTAGCATTTACCCGTATGTTTATTATAATGACCATCTTCCTTGAATACACTATATATACAAAACTGTGTGGACACCCCTTCAAATGAGTGGATTCAGCTATTTCAGCCACACCTGTTGCTGACAAGTGTATAAAATCACGCTCACAGCCATACAATCTCCATAGACAAACATTGGCAGTAGACTGGCCTTACTGAAGAGCTCAATGACGTTCAACGTGGCACCGTCATAGTATGCCACCTTTCCAACAAGTCCGTCCATCAAATGTCTGCCCTTCTAGAGCTGCCCCGGTCAACTGTAAGTGCTGTTATTGTGAAGTGGAAACGTCTAGTAGCAACAACATGCTCAGCCCCGAAGTGGTAGGCCACACAAGCTCGCAGAACGGGACCGCAGAGTGCTAAAGCACGTAGAGCGTATAAATCATCTGTCCTCGGTTGCAACATTCACTACCGAGTTCCAACCTGCCTCTGGAAGCAACGTCAGCGCAATAACTGTTTGTTGGGAACTTCTTGAAATAGTTTTCCATGGCCGAGTAGCCGCACACAAGCCTAAGATCACTATGTGCAATGTCAAGCGTCGGTTGGAGTGGTGTAAAGCTCGCCGCCATTGGACTCTGGAGCGATGAATCACGCTTCACCAGTCTGACGGACAAATCTGGGTTTGGCGGATGCTAGGAGAACGCTACCTGCCCCAATGCATAGTGGCAACTGTAAAGTTTGGTGGAGGAGGATTAATGGTCTGGGGCTGTTTTTGTCATGGTTTGGGCCCCTTAGCTCCAGTGAAGGGACATCTTAACACTACAGCATACAATGACATTCTAGACGATCCTGTGCTTCCAACTTTGTGGCAACAGTTTGGGGAAAGCCCTTTCCTGTTTCAGCATGACAATGCCCCCGTGCACAAACCGAGGTCCATACAGAATAATTTTTTTCAAGATCGGTGTGGAAGAACTTGACTGGCCTTCACAGAGTCCTGATCTTAATCCCAACAGAGACTAATAAATACTTTTGCTAATCCCCAGAGTATGTTTCAGTAAAGACAGATCCAGTATAGTCAGGGGATAAAAGTAGGCTACTACAGATGGAAACTTGATATGATCTAACCAACATCATGAAAGGATGTCCATTGCAAAACTGATTTAACTGGTGCACTACCCCTTTGATTTGTATACTAACCCCAGAGTGTGGACGGGACAAACCTTTTGGTCTCTGTTGAAGCATCCAGGGCGTAGTCAACTCTTGGTTCAACCCAAATCAAATTGGATCTGTCCTACTCTTTGTTTGTTTGTGTCCTGAATGGCACCCTATTCCCCAAATAGCCCAATTTGGGCCATGGTTTAAAGTAGTGGACTTGGTATGCCTCCTGTGAAAGACTGTTTAGTATGAACAGTAAACTGGCCAGCGCACGCTATATTTAGAGTTCTGGGTTTGGAGATTAATTAATCTCAGAACAGACATAGCTAAGTCTGCTGATATCAGATAAGTTTTCCCTTTAAGATAATAATTGATAAGATTATATGTACAGCCGGGATCTGATCCTAGATCAGCACTCCTACTCTGAGAAACGCTGTGATTACGGGTCCTGGTGTTTAAACAGTGGAGGAATGTGGTCTGAGTCTTAGGAAAATAAATCTGCGTTATGAATTCATGTGAGAGGCTGTGAGCCAGGGCTCTTGACTGTTGTCAAGCTGTGCCACATGTAATGGTGTTAATGTCTTGAGTAAGAAGATTAATTTACAGGGTTAAAATAGTGAAGAAGATTATGTAAACACTAAACATAGATTTTGTAAACACTGAACATAGATAAAATCTAAAAAGTATTTACCAAAAATATGCTTTTCTTTTGCATGAGTGGGAAGCGATATTTGGGGAAAATACATAGCTTTATTATGGTTTTCTAAAACCAAACAAACACATTTCAAATAGAAGAGATTTATTTACCCCAAGTCTCAACCAGGACCTCTCTCCATACCAAATGGCTGCACCCTGGACAGTTATGCAAGTTGGGAGTGTAGTTATCGGCCTGAGAGTGTGTCATCAAGGCAAAGGGTGGCTACTTTGAAGAATCTCAAATATCTTTTGATTTGTTTAACACTTTTTTTGGTTACTACATGATTCCATATGTGTTATTTCATAGTTTTGATGTCTTCACTATTATTCTACAATGTAGAAAATAGTCAAAATAAAGAAAAACCCTTAAATGAGTAGGTGTGTCCAAACGTTTGACTGGCTGTGCCTGCCCTGTGTGTGTGTGTGTGGGTGGGTGGGTGAAGAGGAGGAAGTAGGCAATCTACCCACTAGTAACACAACAATACACCTCCTGGGAGGAATGTGGCTGAGAATGGAGTCATTACAATACATTTATAAAAGCGTTTACCTTTGATGTTATCACTAGTTAATAGGCAGTCATATCACTAGGTAATAGGCAGTCATATCACTTAGGTAATAGGCAGTCATATCACTTAGGTAATAGGCAGTCATATCACTTAGTTAATAGGCAGTCATATCACTAGTTAATAGGCAGTCATATCACTTAGGTAATAGGCAGTCATATCACTAGTTAATAGGCAGTCATATCACTAGTTAATAGGCAGTCATATCACTTAGGTAATAGGCAGTCATATCACCAGTTAATAGGCAGTCATATCACTTAGGTAATAGGCAGTCATATCACTAGGTAATAGGCAGTCATATCACTTAGGTAATAGGCAGTCATATCACTAGGTAATAGGCAGTCATATCACTAGGTAATAGGCAGTCATATCACTTAGGTAATAGGCAGTCATATCACTAGGTAATAGGCAGTCATATCACTAGTTAATAGGCAGTCATATCACTAGTTAATAGGCAGTCATATCACTAGTTAATAGGCAGTCATATCACTAGTTAATAGGCAGTCATATCACTAGTTAATAGGCAGTCATATCACTAGTTAATAGGCAGTCATATCACTAGTTAATAGGCAGTCATATCACTAGTTAATAGGCAGTCATATCACTAGTTAATAGGCAGTCATATCACTTAGGTAATAGGCAGTCATATCACTTAGGTAATAGGCAGTCATATCACTAGTTAATAGGCAGTCATATCACTAGTTAATAGGCAGTCATATCACTAGTTAATAGGCAGTCATATCACTAGTTAATAGGCAGTCATATCACTAGTTAATAGGCAGTCATATCACTAGTTAATAGGCAGTCATATCACTAGTTAATAGGCAGTCATATCACTAGTTAATAGGCAGTCATATCACTAGTTAATAGGCAGTCATATCACTAGTTAATAGGCAGTCATATCACTAGTTAATAGGCAGTCATATCACTAGTTAATAGGCAGTCATATCACTAGGTAATAGGCAGTCATATCACTAGTTAATAGGCAGTCATATCACTAGTTAATAGGCAGTCATATCACTAGTTAATAGGCAGTCATATCACTAGTTAATAGGCAGTCATATCACTAGTTAATAGGCAGTCATATCACTAGTTAATAGGCAGTCATATCACTAGTTAATAGGCAGTCATATCACTAGTTAATAGGCAGTCATATCACTAGTTAATAGGCAGTCATATCACTAGTTAATAGGCAGTCATATCACTAGGTAATAGGCAGTCATATCACTAGTTAATAGGCAGTCATATCACTAGGTAATAGGCAGTCATATCACTTAGGTAATAGGCAGTCATATCACTAGTTAATAGGCAGTCATATCACTAGGTAATAGGCAGTCATATCACTAGGTAATAGGCAGTCATATCACTTAGGTAATAGGCAGTCATATCACTAGTTAATAGGCAGTCATATCACTAGGTAATAGGCAGTCATATCACTTAGGTAATAGGCAGTCATATCACTAGTTAATAGGCAGTCATATCACTAGGTAATAGGCAGTCATATCACTAGGTAATAGGTAGTCATATCACTTAGGTAATAGGCAGTCATATCACTAGTTAATAGGCAGTCATATCACTAGGTAATAGGCAGTCATATCACTTAGGTAATAGGCAGTCATATCACTTAGGTAATAGGCAGTCATATCACTTAGTTAATAGGCAGTCATATCACTTAGGTAATAGGCAGTCATATCACTTAGGTAATAGGCAGTCATATCACTTAGGTAATATGCAGTCATATCACTTAGGTAAAAGGCAGTCATATCACTTAGTTAATAGGCAGTCATATCACTAGGTAATAGGCAGTCATATCACTTAGGTAATAGGCAGTCATATCACTTAGTTAATAGGCAGTCATATCACTTAGTTAATAGGCAGTCATATCACTTAGGTAATAGGCAGTCATATCACTTAGTTAATAGGCAGTCATATCACTAGGTAATAGGCAGTCATATCACTAGGTAATAGGCAGTCATATCACTTAGTTAATAGGCAGTCATATCACTTAGTTAATAGGCAGTCATATCACTTAGTTAATTCGCAGCCATATCACTTAGTTAATAGGCAGTCATATCACTTAGTTAATAGGCAGTCATATCACTTAGGTAATAGGCAGTCATATCACTTAGTTAATAGGCAGTCATATCACTTAGGTAATAGGCAGTCATATCACTTAGGTAATAGGCAGTCATATCACTTTGGTAATAGGCAGTCATATCACTTAGTTGATAGGCAGTCATATCACTAGGTAATAGGCAGTCATATCACTTTGGTAATAGGCAGTCATATCACTTAGTTAATAGGCAGTCACATCACTTTGGTAATAGGCAGTCACATCATTTAGGTAATAGGCAGTCATATCACTTAGGTAATAGGCAGTCATATCACTTAGGTAATAGGCAGTCATATCACTTAGTTAATAGGCAGTCATATCACTTAGGTAATAGGCAGTCATATCACTTAGGTAATAGGCAGTCATATCACTTACGTCATTGGCAGTCATGAAAGACTACCTCTTAGGAAAAACAATGTTCTACATTAGTCAAACATTCAAAGCCATTTTATTTTGTGATAGCATTTTATGGCATACTTTGTTTACGTCAAGGTCAAGCTCAGATATTCATTTAATATACACTGCATGTTTGAGATAGAAGATAAGCTATTAGCAAATAGCTATAGAACGAACTTGAATGCTTACTTACTATCTAGGCTTTATCGCTGTTGATCTTATGACAGAAACTGTTCTGGTGCCTCGTGGATCTAAATTCAACACTAAAATCAAACAGCAACTCTGTTGATAACATTGTTTAATCTGGAACAGTAAGTACCTTCTCTATTTCTGACATTACCAGCAGTACTGAGTCATGCTGCAGTGCTGTGCTCACAGTGTTTGACTATCAGTCAAATCAGATCAAATCAAATCAAAAATAATATTAAATGCTTACTTACAAGCCCTTAATGCAGGGAAGCTTAAATCAGTTTTACCTCATTTCTATCAGCATGTTAAATGTGCAACCATAGGGGGAAAAAAACTCACCACACACACAGAAGCGTAAACATTTCTCCTTCGCCCACCATTTGGCAAATCTGACCATATTTCTATCCTCCTGATTCCTGCTTACAAGCAAAAAATTACAGCAGGAAGCACCAGTGACTCGGCCTATAAAAAAATGGTCAGATGAAGCAGATGGTAAACTACAGGACTGTTTTGCTATCACAGACTGGAGTATGTTCCGGGATTCTTCCGATGGCATTGAGGAGAACACCACGTCAGTCACTGGCTTCATCAATTTTTTAAATTTTTATTTAACCAGGTAGGCAAGTTGAGAACAAGTTCTCATTTACAATTGCGACCTGGCCAAGATAAAGCAAAGCAGTTCGACACATACAACGACACAGAGTTACACATGGAGTAAAACAAACATACAGTCAATAATACAGTATAAACAAGTCTATATACGATGTGAGCAAATGAGGTGAGATAAGGGAGGTAAAGGCAAAGGCCATGGTGGCAAAGTAAATACAATATAGCAAGTAAAACACTGGAATGGTAGATTTGCAATGGAAGAATGTGCAAAGTAGAAATAAAAATAATGGGGTGCAAAGGAGCAAAATAAATAAATAAATAAAAATTAAATACAGTTGGGAAAGAGGTAGTTGTTTGGGCTAAATTATAGGTGGGCTATGTACAGGTGCAGTAATCTGTGAGCTGCTCTGACAGTTGGTGCTTAAAGCTAGTGAGGGAGATAAGTGTTTCCAGTTTCAGAGATTTTTGTAGTTCGTTCCAGTCTTTTGCAGCAGAGAACTGGAAGGAGAGGCGGCCAAAGAAAGAATTGGTTTTGGGGGTGACTAGAGAGATATACCTGCTGGAGCGTGTGCTACACGTGGGAGATGCTATGGTGACCAGCGAGCTGAGATAAGGGGGGACTTTACCTAGCAGGGTCTTGTAGATGACATGGAGCCAGTGGGTTTGGTGACGAGTATGAAGCGAGGGCCAGCCAACGAGAGCGTACAGGTCGCAATGGTGGGTAGTATATGGGGCTTTGGTGACAAAACGGATTGCACTGTGATCAATATGTGCATCGATGACGTCGTCCCCACAGTGACTGTACTTACATACCCCAACCAGAAGCCATGGATTACAGGCAACATTCGCACTGAACTAAAGGGTAGAGCTGCCGCTTTCAAGGAGCTGGACTCTAACCCGGAAGGTTGTAAGAAATCCCGCTATGCTCTCTGACGAACCATGAACAGGCAAAGCATCAATACAGGACTAAGATCGAATCGTACTACACCGGCTCCGAAGCTCGTCGGATGCGCCAGGGCTTGCAACTGTTACAGACTATAAAGGGAAGCACAGCTGAGAGCTGCCCAGTGACACAAGCCTATCAGACAAGCTAAATCACTTCTATGCTCGCTTCGAGACAAGTAACACTGAAACATGCATGAGAGCATAAGCTGTTCCGGACGTTTGTGTGATCACGCTCTCCGCAGCTGTCATGGCTCACATCAACACCATTATCCCAGAAACCCTTGACCCACTCCAATTTGCATACCGCACCAACAGATCCACAGATGATGCAATCTTTATTGCACTCCACACTGCCCTTTCCCACCTGGACAAAAGAAACACTTATGTGAGAATGCTATTCATTGACTACAGCTCAGCGTTCAACACCATAGTGCCCTCAAAGCTCATCACTAAGCTAAGGACCCTGTGACTAAACACCTCCCTCTGCAACTGGATCCTGGATTTCCTGACAGGCCGCCCCCAGGTGGTAAGGGTAGGTAATAACACATCTGCCATGCTCATCCTCAACACGGGGGCCACTCAGGGGTGTGTGCTCAGTCCCCTCCTGTACTCCCTGTTCACTCATGACTGCACGGCCAGGCACAACTCCAACACCATCATTAAGTTTGCCGATGACACAACAGTGGTAGGCCTGATCATCGACAACGATGAGACAGCCTATAGGGAGGTCAGAGACCTGACCTTGTGGTGCAAGGACAACTACCTCTCCCTCAACGTGATTAAGACAAAGGAGATGATTGTGGACTACATGAAAAGGAGGACAGAGCACGCTCCCATGCTCATTGACGGGGCTGTAGTGGAGCAGGTTGAGAGCTTCAAGTTCCTTGGCGTCCACATCACCAACAAACTAACATGGTCCAAGCACCCCAAGACAGCTGTGAAGATGGCACGAGAAAACCTATTCCTCCCCAGGAGACTGAAAAGATTTGGCATGGCTCCTTAGATCCTCAAAAGGTTTTACAGCTGCACCATCGAGAGCATCCTGACGGGTTGCATCACTGCCTGGTATGGCAACTGCTCGGCCTCCGACCACAAGGCACTACAGAGGGTAGTGCGTACGTCCCAGTACATCACCGGGGCCAAGCTTCCTGCCATCCAGGACCTCTATACCAGGCGGTGTGACTATGACTAGGGTGGCTGGAGTCTTTGATCATTTTTAGGGCCTTCCTCTGACACCGCCTGGTATAGAGGTCCTGGATGCGAAGGTTCACCTTTCAACATGACAATGACCCTAAGCACACAGCCAAAACAACGCAAGTGTGGCTTCGGGACAATCTCTGAATGTCCTTGAGTGGCCCAACCAGAGCCCAGACTTGAACCCGATCTAACATCTCTGGAGAGAACTGAAAATAGCTGTACAGCAACGCTCCAAATCCAACCTGACAGACCTTGATAGGATCTACAGAGAAGAATGGGAGAAACACCCCAAATTCAGGTATGCCAAGCTTGTAGCGTCATACCCACTCTTGCGTTCTTTTTATTGACTTTACATTTGTTTATGTGTAACTCTGTGTTGTTTTTGTCGCACTGCTTTGCTTTATCTTGGCCAGGTCGCAGTTGTAAATGAGAACTTGTTCTCAACTGGCCTACCTGGTTAAATAAAGGTGTTCTCAACTAGCCTACCTGGTTAAATAAAGGTGTTCTCAACTAGCCTACCTGGTTAAATAAAGGTGAAATAAAAAAAGATTAATAAAAAAATACCAAAGAAAAAACTCCACGCTTTTCAATTAATTTGCGAAATGTCTGAAAACCAGTTTTTGCTTTGTCATAATGGGGTATTGTGTGTAGATTGATGAGGGAGAAAAAAACGATGTAATCCATTTTAGAATAAGTCTGTAACGTAACAAAATGTGGAAAATGTCAAGGGGTCTGAATACTTTTCGAATGCACCGTATGTGTGACCCGACCCTTTTTAAAATCGTAGTTGACTACCCCTGGTCTATGGATTACACCTCCTGTCCTGTCCTGTACTGTCCTGTTCTGTCAGATGGTGGTATTAGTGGTGCCACTCTAAGTGGTTTTAATTTTCCTCTATACTTAGCCTGTTCTCTGCTCCTACACCTCCTATTGACAGTCACTAGGGGATCACAGAGTCCAGGGGAACCAGAATACCTACTCAGCCATCTAAGAGACAGAATTAGTATTTTTAGGATGACTAGATGGGTATAGGAATGCACTGTAGGCTTGTAGCCAGCACAAACTGATCTGGAACCAGGCTAGGAGGCTCATGGAAACTAAGGTTTAATTCCACCTCAATCCCCTTTTTATTAGCTAGGAGTCCTGTCTGACTGGGAACCAACAGTAGGAAAGGAAGAGCTGTTGGCAATGGCCTCGGGTAGATTAAGTAAGGCAGGACTGAGAGTTCGGTGTGTGTGGTGTCTTGTGTGCAGGTGTGTTAAACATATGGTCTGCGGCTCTAGCTAGCATATAGTTGCCAAGGACAAGACCGAGACAGACAGACAGACAGAGGGGGAGAGGAGAGATTGTTCAGGTTGGACAGTTTGGACACCCCCACTTTCTACATAATGTCCATTAGACATGATGGTGATCTCCAATGCCTGAAACCTCCCCCTGTCTGTCTGGTCTGGGGTGTGTATGTTCAGTAATAATAACCCAATAGCAACGTAACGTCAGGGACACGCAGGACCATCACTCAGACAGCGACGCACAGGACCATCACTCAGACAGCGACGCGCAGGACCATCACTCAGACAGCGACGCGCAGGACCATCACCCAGACAGAGAAACAGAGGCTGAGGGAAAGAGGCAGAGCTAGAGACTAAGAGCTGACCATGGAGAAGGACAGACAGGGAACCACGACATATAGAAAAGCACAACATGGATGTGGGCATCGGCACGGGATGGAGCAGGCAAGTTACCCACTCTTTATGAAGTTGTTTAGCATAATTATTCTCTATTATCTATTCTCTACCTAGAAACAGTGTTTATATAGTGTTTTAGTCCAGAATATGTCTCTGCTCTGTAATCGGATACCTACTATATAAGACATTTAGATATTAAGATTTTACTGAGTTACAGTTCAAGGAAATCAGTCAATTTAAATAAATTCACGATGTCCTAATCTACGGATTTCACATGACTGGGCAGGGGTGCAGCCATGGGGGGCCAACTAGGCCCACCTACTGGGGAGTCAGGCCCAGCCAATCAGAATGAGTTTTTCCCCACGAAAGGACTTTGTGGGGCCTGCAGATGAAGAAACCGGATGTGGAGGTCCTGGTTCCTTTGCATATTCAATCCTGTCTCTAATTACAACACTGCCCCTTTAAGGCTCTCCTGGAGGATGGTTGGCCGTCCTTGTGTAATGGATGTGAAACGGCTAGCTAGTTAGCGGTGTTCGCGCTAAATAGCGTTTCAATCGGTGACGTCACTTACTCTGAGACCTTGAAGTAGTAGTTCCCCTTTGCTCTGCAAGGGCCGCGGCTTTTGTGGAGCGATGGGTAACGATGCTTCGAGGGTGACTGTTGTTGATGTGTGCACGCCCCGGTATGGGCGAGGGGACGGTCTAAAGTTATACTGTTACACTTGGTAGCCTGTAAAATATTGCAACTTTACAATTACAATACTTTTTATGTCTTTATAAAATATGTCGAGGACAGTTCAAAACAAACAGTTGTGGGACTACGATCACTGCACACACACACGCACGCACGCACGCACGCACACACACACACACACACACACACACACACACACACACACACACACACACACACACACACATATACACACACACACACACACACACACACACACACACACACACACACACACACACACATATATGTGTATATATATATATACACGTATACATATATATATACACGTATACATATATATATACACGTATACATATATATATACACGTATACATATATATATACACGTATACATATATATATACACGTATATATATATATATACACGTATACATATATATATACACATATACATATATATATACACGTATACATATATATATACACGTATACATATATATATACACGTATACATATATATATACACGTATACATATATATATACACGTATACATATATATATACACGTATACATATATATATACACATATACATATATATATACACGTATACATATATATATACACGTATACATATATATATACACGTATACATATATATACACATATACATATATATATACACGTATACATATATATATACACGTATACATATATATATACACGTATACATATATATATACACGTATACATATATATATACACGTATACATATATATATATACACGTATACATATATATATACACGTATACATATATATATACACGTATACATATATATATATACACGTATACATATATATATACACGTATACATATATATATACACGTATACATATATATATACACGTATACATATATATATACACGTATACATATATATATACACGTATACATATATATATACACGTATACATATATATATACACGTATACATATATATATACACATATACATATATATATACACATATACATATATATATACACGTATACATATATATATACACATATACATATATATATACACATATACATATATATATATATGTTTGTGTGTGTGTTTATTTTAAAGCAATGTTTCAAATGTTGATACAGTTTGCTATTATTTATTTATTATGAAGAAATCAATGTGCACATGGCTGTAGGCTACGAGTGAATGGCTGTAGGCTACGAGTGAATGGCTGTAGGCTACGAGGGGAAAACACCTTTCTCAAAAGCGCACCTCACAGCTAGCGGTTTCATGAGACAGAGATGAACATTTCCATGAGAAATGAAGAAAGAGGGAAGATCTGAAGATACATCAATAGGTTACTAATCCTATTCCTAATATGACTAGGATTATGCCTTTTGGCTACTGGACAATTAAAATCCAGATGGGATGGCGTATCGCAGCAGAATGCTGTGGTAGCCATGCTGGTTAAGTGTGCCATATTAAGCGTTTATAAAATAATTCCCTTAAACATTTCTGTGGTCGTTTTTTTGGCTACTTTGTAACAAGGTAAGACTTCAAAAAGCTTCATAAAAAGATTAAAACGTAATAGTTTATGAGTTGAAATAGTTTCAAAATGCTGACCGCCTCCACACAGATTGGAATGATATGCTTAACAGTCAGTGTCCTTCACTCTCCGGGTCCTGTGACCATTTTGATCTGAACGGACACCGTGCCTCAGCCTCGAATATGTCGACAGAGTCGAGCCTTTTGACCAGGGATCAACAACTAGATTCAGCCCATGTCATGACTTCCATGTTGGGAAACGCAGGACATTTGAAATGGACTCCCATCTAGCAGTGAGTTGATTAGGTTATATTGCACCTATCTCTGGAACTTGCGCTGAATTCTTCAAAGTGTAGCCTACATGTTCTAGATGCAAAGCAAACACCAAATAGCTTTCCACTAAAATGTGAGACAGAGCACATTGCAGGCCAGTAAGCCCACACACCTAGTTGCCATAACAGCGACATGCTGATTTCTCCACTTCATGCTGTTTTTAATTATTTTTTTAAACAGTTGTTTGTTACTCTGGCTCTCACTGATTTCTTAATCCGAGGTTATGAAAGTTCAATGGATAGTCTACTACCCACTGGGCACAGACGTCAGTTCAACGTGTAGTTGGTTGAGTTGTCAACTAACTTGAATTCAACGTGAAATCAGTCCATATCTAAATACTATGTGTGAAATGCTTGATAGTGTATGTGATGTAAACAGAGAGGTCTACTTTCTTGGGGACCTGAATATGGACTGGTTTCATCAAGCTCTCCGTAACCAGTGCCTGTAATCAATCTGGTTCAGGTTATTAATCAACCTACCAGGGTGTTTACAAACACTACAGGAACAAGATCATCCACATGTATCGATCACATGTTTACTAATACTGTAGAACATTGTTCTAAAGCTATATCCATACCCATTGGATGCAGTGATCACAATGTAGTGGAAATAGTTTATAAGAGATCATACAAAAGATTTAGCTGTGACTCTTATGTGGATGATGTAAAACATATTTGTTGTTCTGATGTGATTAATAAGGAGCATCCAGACTTTACACTTGGATTTATGAAATTGATTCTTCCAATTATTGATTTACATGAACCTGTTAAGAAACTGACTGTTAGAACTGTCAAGGCTTCATGGATTGATGAGGAATTGAAAAACTGTATTGTTGAAAGAGATGGGGCGAAAGGAGTGGCTGATAAGTCTGGCTGCACATCTGACTGGCTGACTTACTGCAAATTGAGAAATTATGTGACTAAACTCAACACAAAGAAGAAACTGTATTATGAAGCCAAGATCAATGATATAAAGAATGATGGGAAACAAACTTTGGACGGAATTATGGGCAGAAAAACATTCAACTCCATCTTTCATCCGAAGGCTTATTTATCACAAAACCATTTGACGTTGCCAGTCATTTTGATGATTACTTCATTGGCAAAGTGGGCAAACTTATGCAGGAAATGCCAACAACGAACAGTGAGCTATTGTACTCATGTATAAAAAACTAATAAATGAAAGAAAAGCATTTTAAGTTAGAATTTTGTAAAGTTAGTGTGGGAGAGGTAGAAAAAAATATTGTTATCGATCAATAATGACAAACCTTCTGGCATTGACTACTTAGATGGAAAGCTACTGAGGATAGTAGCTGACTCTATAGCCACTCCTGTCTGTCATATGTTTAATCTGAGCCTAGAGGAAAGTCGTTGTCCTTAGGCCTGGAGGGAACCCAAATTAATTCCAATACCCAAGAGTGGTAAAGCGGCCTTTACTGGTTCTAACAGCAGACCTATCAGCTTGCTGCCAGCTCTTAGCAAACTGTTGGGAAAATTTTTATTTGATCAAATACAATGCTATTTCCCTGTAAACAAATGAACAGCAGACTTTCAGCATGCATTTAGAGAAGGGCACTCAACATGTACTGCACTGACACAAATGACTGATGATTGGTTGAAAGAAATTGATAATAAGAAGATTGTGGGAGCTGTACTCTTATTTTTTCCATGTAGCCATTGATATTTGATCATAATCTGTTGTTGAGAACTTGTGTTATGGCTTTTCAACCTCAGCTTTGAATCCACAATATGGCAATCTATCTAATAGAACTCAGAGGGTTTTCTTTTAATGGAAGCTTCTCTAATGTTAAACATGTAAAGGGTGGTGTACCACAGGGCAGCACTCTTGGCCCTCTACTCTTTTCTATTTTTACCGATGAACTGCCACTGGCGTTAAACAAATCACGTGTGTTTCCATGTATGCTGATGATTAAACTATATACGCATCAGCAACCACAGCTAATGAAGTAATTGAAACCCTTAACAAAGAGTTGCAGTTTGTTTTGGAATGGGTGGCCAGTAATAAACTGGTCCTGAACATCTCTAAAACTAAGAGCATTGTATACGGTACAAATAATTTTCTAGACCTCAGCTGAATCTGGTAATGAATGGCAGTTGAACAAGTGGAGGAGACTAAATTACTTGGTGTCACCTTAGATTGTAAACTGTCATGGTCAAAACATATAGATTCAATGGTTGTAAAGATGAGGAGAGGTCTGTCTGTAATAAAGAGATGGGGAGAGGTCTGTCTGTAATAAAGAGATGGGGAGAGGTCTGTCTGTAATAAAGAGATGAGGAGAGGTCTAGTCATTATAAAGAGATGCTCTGATCTTTTGACACTGTAAAAAGTTTAGTTTGTCTTATCTTGATTATTGTCCAGTCAAGTGGTCTAGTGCTGAAAGGAAAGTCCTAGTTAAGCTGCAGCTGGCCCAAAACAGAGCGGCACGTCTTGCTCTTCATTGTAATCAGAAGGCTGATTATAAATACTATGCTGCCAGTCTCTCTTGGCTAAGAGTTGAGGAGAGACTGACTACATCACGTCTTCTTTTTATAAGATACATGCATGTGTTGAAAGTTCCAAATTGTTTGCATAGTCAACTTACACACACCTCTGTCACACACACTTACCCCACCAGACATGAAACCAGGGTCTTTTCACAGTCCCCAAATCCAGATCAAATCCAAGAAAGCGTACAGTATTATATAGACCCAACTTCCTTCCATCTCATATTGCTGAAAGGAACAGCAAACCTGGTTTAAAAAACAGATAAAGCAACACCTCACAACGCCTCTCCCCTATTTGACCTACACTGTACTGACATGTAGGATACATAGTCTTTTTAAAAATATATGTAGTTCTGTCCTTGAGCTGTTCTTGTCTATTAGTGTTCTGTATTATGTCATGTTTTGTGTTCTGTTACCCCAGGAAGAGTAGCTGCTGCTTTCGCAAACGGCTAATGAGGATCCTAATAAAATTCCAAAACAATTTCCCAATGCCATTGGAGTGAAAGAAAATAGGAAATGTCCTTAAATGGGATACCTTTTTGCAAATCCAATAAGTTATCCACGTTGATTCAAAGTTATCATATTCATTTTTGGGGTTGAAATGACGTTGAAACAACTTTGATTCAACCAGTTTTGGCCCAGTGGGTAGCTTCTACTCTTCAAACTACTAACTAGGTATATAGCTAACTAACCAACTCTGCTACTGACTAGGTATATATCTAACTAACTCTACATATCAGGCCATCTTTAAGACAGTTCCTGTCATGGTTGTAAGTGTCAACGCATGACATTTGTTTCTGTGTTTTGGGTTAGGTCTCTATAAAATATTGTCACTAACAATACTGGTTTTGACTTGTGTACTTTTTAAACATTTTTTTTGTCAATATAAAGTATGGATGACCATGCAATGACTACGTGTGCTTATCATATGTGAATGAAACCAAAAATAGCCAAGTCATTGTTGTTAGTCTGCCTCCTTGTTGTCTGTGAGCTATCCCTTGCGTGTTGTGTCAACACGTCTGCGCCACACGTGTCGTTTTCAGTCCAAACACAACCTATGGACATCTAATATATAGCAACAGAACATCCAGGAAGCTGACGATGCAGGAATGGATGGCCAGGGAGGTTGTCCTTGTAACAGTATTTAAAAATTATTTAAAAAAAAATTGTACCTTTATTTTACTAGGCAACTCAGAACAAATTCTTATTTTCAATGACAGCCTAGGAACAGTGGGTTAACTGCCTGTTCAGGGGCAAAACGACAGATTTTGTACCTTGTCAGCTCGGGGATTTGAACTTGCAACCTTTCGGTTACTAGTCCAATGCTCTAACCACTAGGCTACCCTGCCGTATTGTTTCTGTCCCTCTCCTCGTCCCATACCTGGGCTCTAACCAGGGATCCTCTGCACACGTCAACAACTGACACCCTCAAAGCATCGTTACCTATCGCTCCACAAAAGCCGCGGCCCTTGCAGAGCAAGGGAAACAACTACTTCAAGGTTTCGGAGCGAGTGACATCACCGATTTGAAACGCTATTAGCGCGCACCACGGCTAACTAGCTAGCCGTTTCACATGGTTACGTCCTTCTCTTCACGTTGTGTTGAGTTGCATGAGTTAAATGCAGAAGGAATGTCTGCAACTCTTGCAGAGGGACCAATCTATAGACATCACACAGACACACACACACATTCACACCGACACACACACACACACACACACACACACACACACACACACACACACACACACACACACACACACACACACACACACACACACACACACACACACACACACACACACACACACACACACACAGGCAGGCACGTACACACACAGATACAGACACTGGTGGACACTGGACACTGTGGCGCTGTGGAAGTGTCATTGAGGGATGAGGACTCTGGACATTGTGGCCCTGTGGAAGTGTCATTGAGGAGTGAGGACACTGGACATTGTGGCCCAGTGGAAGTGTCATTGAGGGATGAGGACACTGGACATTGTGGCCCTGTGGAAGTGTCATTGAGGACACTGGACATTGTGGCCCTGTGGAAGTGTCATTGAGGAGTGAGGACACTGGACATTGTGGCCCAGTGGAAGTGTCATTGAGGAGTGAGGACACTGGACATTGTGGCACTGTGGAAGTGTCATTGAGGAGTGAGGACACTGGACATTGTGGCCCAGTGGAAGTGTCATTGAGGAGTGAGAACACTGGACATTGTGGCCCTGTGGAAGTGTCATTGAGGGGTGAGGACACTGGACATTGTGGCCCTGTGGAAGTGTCATTGAGGAGTGAGGACACTGGACATTGTGGCCCAGTGGAAGTGTCATTGAGGAGTGAGGACACTGGACATTGTGGCACTGTGGAAGTGTCATTGAGGAGTGAGGACACTGGACATTGTGGCCCAGTGGAAGTGTCATTGAGGGGTGAGGACACTGTCTGTTAATGAAACCTAATGATGTGAAATGACCACAGGGAAACAGAGCTATGATATGGATACATCACTGGTACATTATTGTCTTAAGGCTGAGTTATTAGCTGGCCAGGGACGATGCTCTGTTTCTGACCTTGTGCTGCACCCAGTCTGTCGTGTTTGTGTGTGTGGGTGTGGTGTCAGGTTGGGGTATCGTGACAACAACTAAAATAAGAGGCTATACACACAAGTGGACAATACAGATCTATTCTGTTACTGTGGTCTACTTTGGGTCCGGTAAAGTAGTCCCTGTTTATTAACCTGGTGCAACCAGCCTGATCGCTAGATATCATACTTCTCTTTTTCTGAGGATATCAGTGGGGACGTCACTACAAGGTTAATCGGTCTGTTCTCACTACAAGGTTAATCGGTCTGTTCTCACTACAAGGTAAATCGGTCTGTTCTCACTACAAGGTAAATTGGTCTGTTCTCACTACAAGGTAAATTGGTCTGTTCTCACTACAAGGTAAATCAGTCTGTTCTCACTACAAGGTAAATCAGTCTGTTCCCACTCTCTAAGCTTTCACAGGTCGCTCCACAGAGCTGTACCTCTAACACCATGGCTGTCTCAGTTGCCCTCATTGACCCAGTTAAAACTCTCCCTTAATCTCTTTAATGTCCAACACCTGTGTTTCTTTCAGGATGAGCGTTGTTCAATCTGCACACACTGATCTGTGTGTGTGTGTGTGTGTGTGTACTTCCAAGAAGAAGCGTGTTAGTCCAGACTGATCTCGTAACAGCAAAACAGAGCATCTCTACATCGTAGTTAGGGGATTAATCAAATATATTTATTTTCTAATCCACTCAATTTTGTATTTATTTAATATATTTTACCTTTATTTAACTATGCAAGTCAGTTAAGAACAAATTCTTATTTTCAATGACGGCCTAAGAACAGTGTTCAGGGGCAGAACGACAGATTTGTACCTTGTCAGCTCAACATGCAATCTTTCAGTTACTAGCCCAACGCTCTAACCACTAGGCTACCCTGCCACCTCTACACTCTAACCACTAGGCTACCTGCCACCCCTACACTCTAACAACTAGGCTACCTGCCACCCCTACACTCTAACCACTAGGCTACCTGCCACCCCTACACTCTAACCACTAGGCTACCTGCCACCCCTACACTCTAACCACTAGACTACCTGCCGCCCCCACACTCTAACCACTAGGCTACCTGCCGCCCCTACACTCTAACCACTAGGCTACCTGCCACCCCTACACTCTAACCACTAGGCTACCTGCCACCCCTACACTCTAACCACTAGGCTACCTGCCGCCCCTACACTCTAACCACTAGGCTACCTGCCGCCCCTACACTCTAACCACTAGGCTACCTGCCACCCCTACACTGTAACCACTAGGCTACCATGCCACCTCTACACTCTAACCACTAGGCTACTTGCCACCCCTACACTCTAACCACTAGGCTACCTGCCGCCCCTACACTCTAACCACTAGGCTACCCTGCCACCTCTACACTCTAACCACTAGGCTACTTGCCACCCCTACACTCTAACCACTAGGCTACCTGCCGCCCCTACACTCTAACCACTAGGCTACCTGCCACCCCTACACTCTAACCACTAGGCTACCTGCCACCCCTACACTCTAACCACTAGGCTACCTGCCGCCCCTACACTCTAACCACTAGGCTACCTGCCGCCCCTACACTCTAACCACTAGGCTACCTGCCACCCCTACACTGTAACCACTAGGCTGCCATGCCACCTCTACACTCTAACCACTAGGCTACTTGCCACCCCTACACTCTAACCACTAGGCTACCTGCCGCCCCTACACTCTAACCACTAGGCTACCCTGCCACCTCTACACTCTAACCACTAGGCTACCCTGCCACCCCAATGGGGTTGGTTTACCATTCACTTTGATAACAACTTTATATACACTGGCTCCAGGTCATCTATAAGTCTTTGCTAGGTAAAGCTCCGCCTTATCTCAGCTCACTGGTCACCATAACAACACCCACCCGTAGCATGCGCTCCTGCAGGTATATTTCACTGGTCAAAGCCAACACCTGCTTTGGTCGCCTTTCCTTCCAGTTCTCTGCTGCCAATGACTGGAACAAATTGCAAAAATAGCTGAAGTTGGAGACATATCTCCCTCACTAACTTTAAGCATCAGCTATCTGAGCAGCTTACCGATCGCTGCAGCTGTACTTAGTCCATCTGTTATTTACTTTTTTTCTCTTTTGCACACCAGTATCTCTACTTGCACATCATCTGCTCATCTATCACCCCAGTGTTCATTTGCTAAACTGTAATTACTTCGCTACTATTGGCCTATTTATTGCCTTACCTCTTTACTCCACTTGCACACACTGTATATAGATTTATCAATTGTATTATTGATTGTATGTTTGTTTATTCCATGTGTAACTCTGTTGTTTTTTTGTCGCACTGCTTTGCTTTATCTTGGCCAGGTCGCAATTGTAAATGAGAACTTGTTCTCAACTGGCCTACCTGGTTAAATAAAGGTGTTCTCAACTGGCCTACCTGGTTAAATAAAGGTGTTCTCAACTAGCCTACCTGGTTAAATAAAGGTGTTCTCAACTGGCCTACCTGGTTAAATAAAGGTGTTCTCAACTAGCCTACCTGGTTAAATAAAGGTGAAATAAACAAGAAAGAAAGAAATGCAGTAATAAGTTCTGGTGAAATACAATCTGATTTGTCTTTATATTTACAGAAACTAGAGCCTTGTGCTAACAAGTGAGTTTCGTGACATGATCAATATGATCCAATTACTATCTGGTCAAGGTTTGTCCCATTTACACATTGTAATAAAATGTCTCTTGTCCTTCCACTGTGTCAACATTGTGACCAGGTTCTCTTTTCAAAATAAGATTAATTAATATATTTTAGTACCATTCAATGGTGTTACCCGTCAATCATTTTTTGAGACCAGTATAATGATTTTAATAGTTGGACCATCCAGATTGATATCAAAACACAATGCTTGACTACCAGGAAGATCACAATCAGATCACAATGTCTTTTAATGGTCTACACTTGTATAAAAAATGTGGGCACAATCGGAATGTGGACAAGATCAGGACAAAGGATGCATGTTAGAACCAAGTATAAACAGGGCTGAAGGCTGTGAAGGTAATTGAATAACTGTGTTACTGACAGTTAAATAGATGTGTTTACTAAAGATTATAAGCAGTTGTTTTGCTAACTTAGTCTTTCTATTCAACTCTCCTCCTCTTTCCACCTGTCCTCTGATGCTCCAGCAGCTAAGACAGCTGTAGGCTATGGCGCTTCAAGTCAAAAAATAATTTGAAGTGTGGACTTTCTTTCACACAATACACATTTTCATTGCTTGCTAGTAAATAAATAAATAAATTGGTGTTTAAAAAAAGAAGTTGGATGTGTCTGACCTATTCGTTAATTATTCAACAGCAGTCGACAAGGTTGTGCTCTGAGACCTATAATGTGCTAACGTTGTGTCAAATGGACAATGCGCCAATCTTATCCAACCTGGTATAGTATAATTTGATACCGTATCTCTTCTTAGTTTATAGACTAATCGGTGCTGATTAGGACTGGTCCTGGTCGATATGCTGCCCTAGGAAAGATGTATTTTTTTGCCACCCTCTTATCCCCACGAAGTAGACTAGTAGCCTAGGCTATACAATGGCGGCCCACAATGCACTTTGATGAATGCTCATGTGGTAGCCTACCGTCAGGAAATGTACTGTTAATCCCTGTTATTTGGTTATATACATTTGATGTGAAGTATGTCAGGTTTAGGAACATGTTATATAGGTACTGTAGGTAAAGAATCTAGAGCAAGGCAAGAAACCACGTTTCTGGACAGATACCCTCCTGTAGGTTTACTCTCCAACCCTGTTTCTGGACAGCTACCCTCCTGTAGGTTTACTCTCCAACCCTGTTTCTGGACAGCTACCCTCCTGTAGGTTTACTCTCCAACCCTGTTTCTGGACAGCTACCCTCCTGTAGGTTTACTCTCCAACCCTGTTTCTGGACAGAAAAATAAAAAGTAGGTGGGTGTGGGTTCTCCTGTAGTTTATGTAGGTTTGCTACTTGCTTGCTAAGAGGAGCTACTTCGCTCCTGTAGTCCTCCGCAAGCTAGCAGTTGCTACATTGAAAGTCAGTGTGTACCCCAGTAGCCGGACGCTGCTCTGGTCTGCTGGAAGTTTCGCTGCCGTGTCGGCTCTCCACAGCCGACTGGCCGGTGCTCGGCAGAAGGGGTCTCCCCCTTCCCTGGAGAACGGAGCTGTTCTCGACCAAACCAACCAGCCATGGAGGTACGTCACTCGCCGTGGAAGTCGAAGAAGGCACCCTTTGGCAACGGGGGTCTCCATGGAGATGTTGAGCATGGAATTGACACAGACCAGAAACAGCTGTGCCACCCTGGATCCAGAGGTTCCGGCACCTTCTTCCTTGGTGGCTTCCCAATCAAGATCGGATCTGGAGGTACCTGCTTCTTCGTCCTCGGTTCTGTCTCCCTCTCCGGTGGCTTTTACCTCTGGTTCAAATCCTCGGAGCTCACCAGACCGTGAGGCTGCCTGATAGACCAGCCCATTCAACATCTACAGCAGCTGTCATCATCGGCTGCTCTATGGTGAGAAACATCTCAGTTCCCAAGGCAAAAACCCTGTTCTACCCAGGAGCACAAGTACAGAACATAACATGGCTGCTTCCGACTGTTCCACGACAGGCGCTGGGAGATGACACTGTCGTAGTTCATGTGGGGTCAAATTCCATCAGAAGAGCTAGCTCGGAACATTTGAAAATTGATTTTAAAGAAGTGATTTTAGCATTAAAAGACAACAAAAAAAAACGGCCAATAATTCCAGGTCCAGTACCATCGTTGGGCCGCAGATTACACATCTGACTAAAATACTACTGTAGCTCTGCTGGAGTCACTTTTATAGATAACTTTGACACCTTCTGGAAACAGAAGATTCTCTACAGGAATGACGGAGTCCTTCCAAAATCATCTTGGCTCCTGGACTATCCACGTATTTCAAGGCTGCGTTGAAACAATGGCTGGTAAATGATCCAAGACCAGCTCAGTTAATCCCTACCACTGTGACAATGAGTCGTCATAATGCTGCATCAAATGTACATGATCTTAGGGGCATTGGCAAACACAATGTAAGTCATTTAATTTATGAATCCCCAATCATGTATCTCTGAAACTCACTTAGATAATACATTTGAAGATACAGTGGTAGCAATTCATGGTTCTAACATCGACCGAAAAGACAGAAATGCCAACGGAGTCAGTGTTGCGGTCTATATTCAGAACCACATTCCTGTAAAGCTTAAGAGATTATCTAATGTTAAATACTGTTGAAGTAATCTGGCTACATGTTCATCTGCCTCACCTAAAGCCCATTCTGGTGGGAAGCTGCTATAGACCACCAAGTGTTAACAGTCAGCATCTGGATAATATGTGTGAAATGCTTGATAATGTATGTGACATCAACAGAGAAGTATATATTCTGGGTGATTTAAAATAAATATTGTCTGGCTTTCATCCAGCTGCCCACTCAAGAAACAACTTCTAACTGTTACCAGTGCCTGCAGCCTGGATCAGGTTATCAGTCAACCTGCCAGGGTAGTTACATACATACAGTACAGGAATGAAATCATCAACATGTATTGATCACATCTTTACTAACGCTGCTGAAATGTGCTCTAAATCAGTATCCAGATCCATGGGATGTAGTGATCACAATATAGTAGCCATATCTAGGAAAACCACAGTTCCAAAGGCTGGTCCTAATATAGTGTATAAGAGGTCAGGCTGGTCCTAATATAGTGTATAAGAGGTCATACAATATGTTTTGTAGTGATTCATATGTTGATGATGTGAAGAATATTTGCTGGTCTGTGGTGTGTAATGAGGAGCAATCAGACGGTGCACTTGACAGTCTGCTACCCTCCTGTAATGTTTTCACTCCAACCCTGTTCCTGGAGAACTACTGTCCTGTAGGTTTTCACTCCAACCCTGTTCCTGGAGAACTACTGTCCTGTAGGTTTTCACTCCAACCCTGTTCCTGGAGAACTACTGTCCTGTAGGTTTTCACTCCAACCCTGTTCCTGGAGAACTACTGTCCTGTAACCCAAATATTATAGCAGATCTCTATAGAACTCCATAGATCTGGTCCCCTCCTCATTAAACACTGTAACATGTCACTGACTGTATATCTGACTCACCACAGGCTCACTGACTGTATCTCTGACTCACCACAGGCTCACTGACTGTATCTCTGACTCACTACAGGCTCACTGACTGTATCTCTGACTCACCACAGGCTCACTGACTGTATCTCTGACTCACCACAGGCTCACTGACTGTATCTCTGACTCACCACAGGCTCACTGACTGTATATCTGACTCACCACAGGCTCACTGACTGTATCTCTGACTCACCACAGGCTCACTGACTGTATCTCTGACTCACCACAGGCTCACTGACTGTATATCTGACTCACTACAGGCTCTCTGACTGTATATCTGACTCACCACAGGCTCACTGACTGTATCTCTGACTCACCACAGGCTCACTGACTGTATATCTGACTCACTACAGGCTCACTGACTATCTCTGACTCAACACAGGCTCTCTGACTGTATATCTGACTCACTACAGGCTCACTGACTGTATATCTGACTCACTACAGGCTCACTGACTATCTCTGACTCAACACAGGCTCTCTGACTGTATATCTGACTCACTACAGGCTCACTGACTGTATCTCTGACTCACCACAGGCTCTCTGACTGTATATCTGACTCACTACAGGCTCTCTGCCTGTATATCTGACTGTCTCTGACTCACTACAGGCTCACTGACTGTATATCTGACTCACCACAGGCTCACTGACTGTATATCTGACTCACTACAGGCTCACTGACTATCTCTGACTCAACACAGGCTCTCTGACTGTATATCTGACTCACTACAGGCTCACTGACTGTATCTCTGACTCACCACAGGCTCTCTGACTGTATATCTGACTCACCACAGGCTCTCTGACTGTATATCTGACTGTCTCTGACTCACTACAGGCTCACTGACTGTATATCTGACTCACCACCAGCTCTCTGACTGTATATCTGACTCACTGCAGGCTCTGACTGTGTCTCTGACTCACTACAGTCTCACTGACTGTATCTCTGACTCACTACAGGCTCACTGACTGTATCTGACTCACCCCATCTCACTGAATAAAGTTTACACCATAATGTAAGCAGGTGGGTAACTCATACCCCCCCCCCCCCCTTCTTCTTCTTCTTCAGATCCAGTTTGCTAACGCGGAGGATAAACAGGAGTTTCAGAAGTACCCCACTAAGGCTGGCCGGCGCTCCCTCTCTCGCTCCATCTCCCAGTCCTCCACAGATAGCTACAGCTCGGGTAGATCACACACACACGGTACACACACACACAGCAATAGGTGCTGGTGATTAACAAGGTAGCAAAAGTCCTCAGTCGAGGATCATACATCTGTTATTAGCTGACAATCCTTCTATTATTCAACTGATGTAACAGACCATGTCAAGCTACTACACTACACTACACTGCTATAGACTGGTAGACCAGAAATCACTTCCTTATGTGTCTCTGACTCTTTGTTCTCCCCCCCTCCACCAACACAATGTCCAGCTGCATCCTACTCAGACAGCTCAGATGACGAGACCTCTCCTCGGGACAAGGCCCAGGCCAACTCCAAGGGCAGCAGCGACTTCTGCGTTAAGAACGTCAAACAGGCAGAGTTCGGCAGACGGGAGATCGAGATCGCAGAACAAGGTGTGGAATTACCACTGTCTGGCATCTATTTTCAGGCATCCACTGTCTTTGCATCCACTTTCTGGCATCCACTGTCTTTGAGCACACTTTCAGTCATCGTTCTGATAGCAACTATGGTAGATTTGCAATCAGGCCAGCCCAGTACAGCTTATATTGGCTGGGCTCATTATTGTGAAAATTATAAGTGTAAGTGCTGATTCAGGATCAGTGGATTAGAGGCTGCAGAGTGCTTAGAGCTGCCATGCACCTCGCCGAGGACCGTCTCCGCATCAGTAATAAGAAGATACAGCATACAAATCAAATCAAACTTTATTAGTCACATACGCCGAATACAACAAGTGTAGAACCTTACCGTGAAATGTTTACTTACAAATCCCTTAACCAACAGTGCAGTTTTAAGAAGAGCTAAGAAAATATTTACCTAATAAACAAAAGTTAAAACATAATACATTTTTTAAAAGTGACACAATAACATAACAATAGCGAGACTATATACAGGTGGTACCGGTACTGAGTCAGTGTGTGGGAGTACAGGTTAGAGGTAATGTGTACATGTAGGTAGGGGTGAAGTGACTATCCATAGATAATAAACAGTGAGTAGCAGCAGTGTACAAAACAAATGGAGGGGTGGGGGTCAATGCTTTTCCTATCCTCATCTTAAATCAAATCAAATTGTATTTGTCACATGCGCCCGGATACAGAAAATGCTTACTTACATACTTAACCAACAATGCAGTTTTAAGAAAATACACCCAAAAAAGGAAGAGAAAATAATAAATAAAGAGCAGCAGTAAATAACAATAGCCCAGGCTATATACAGGGTATTACGGTACAGAGTCAATGTGGAGGCTATATACAGGGTATTACGGTACAGAGTCAATGTGGAGGCTATATACAGGGTATTACGGTACAGAGTCAATGTGGAGGCTATATACATGGTATTACGGTACAGAGTCAATGTGGAGGCTATATACAGGGTATTACGGTACAGAGTCAATGTGGAGGCTATATACATGGTATTACGGTACAGAGTCAATGTGGAGGCTATATACAGGGTATTACGGTACAGAGTCAATGTGGAGGCTATATACAGGGTATTACGGTACAGAGTCAATGTGGAGGCTATATACAGGGTATTACGGTACAGAGTCAATGTGGAGGCTATATACAGGGTATTACGGTACAGAGTCAATGTGGAGGCTATATACAGGGTATTACGGTACAGAGTCAATGTGGAGGCTATATACAGGGTATTACGGTACAGAGTCAATGTGGAGGCTATATACAGGGTATTACGGTACAGAGTCAATGTGGAGGCTATATACAGGGTATTACGGTACAGAGTCAATGTGGAGGCTATATACAGGGTATTACGGTACAGAGTCAATGTGGAGGCTATATACAGGGTATTACGGTACAGAGTCAATGTGGAGGCTATATACAGGGTATTACGGTACAGAGTCAATGTGGAGGCTATATACAGGGTATTACGGTACAGAGTCAATGTGGAGGCTATATACAGGGTATTACGGTACAGAGTCAATGTGGAGGCTATATACAGGGTATTACGGTAGAGAGTCAATGTGGAGGCTATATACAGGGTATTACGGTACAGAGTCAATGTGGAGGCTATATACAGGGTATTACGGTACAGAGTCAATGTGGAGACTATATACAGGCGGTACTGGTACAGAGTCAATGTGGAGGCTATATACAGGGTATTACGGTACAGAGTCAATGTGGAGGCTATATACAGGGTATTACGGTACAGTCAATGTGGAGGCTATATACAGGGTATTACGGTACAGAGTCAATGTGGAGGCTATATACAGGGGGTACCAGTACAGAGTCAATGTGGAGGCTATATACAGGGGGTACCAGTACAGAGTCAATGTGGAGGCTATATACAGGGGGTACCGGTACAGAGTCAATGTGGAGGCTATATACAGGGGGTACCGGTACAGAGTCAATGTGGAGGCTATATACAGGGGGTACCGGTACAGAGTCAATGTGGAGGCTATATACAGAGGGGTACCGGTACAGAGTCAATGTGGAGGCTATATACAGGGGGTACCGGTACAGAGTCAATGTGGAGGCTATATACAGGGTATTACGGTACGGTACAGAGTCAATGTGGAGGCTATATACAGGGGTACCGGTACAGAGTCAATGTGGAGGCTATATACAGGGGGTACCAGTACAGAGTCAATGTGGAGGCTATATACAGGGGGTACCGGTACAGAGTCAATGTGGAGGCTATATACAGGGGGTACCGGTACAGAGTCAATGTGGAGGCTATATACAGGGGGTACCGGTACAGAGTCAATGTGGAGGCTATATACAGGGGGTACCAGTACAGAGTCAATGTGGAGGCTATATACAGGGGGTACCGTACAGAGTCAATGTGGAGGCTATATACAGGGGGTACCGGTACAGAGTCAATGTGGAGGCTATATACAGGGGGTACCGGTACAGAGTCAATGTGGAGGCTATATACAGGGGGTACCGGTACAGAGTCAATGTGGAGGCTATATACAGGGGGTACCGGTACAGAGTCAATGTGGAGGCTATATACAGGGGGTACCGTACAGAGTCAATGTGGAGGCTATATACAGGGGGTACCGGTACAGAGTCAATGTGGAGGCTATATACAGGGGGTACCGGTACAGAGTCAATGTGGAGGCTATATACAGGGGGTACCGGTACAGAGTCAATGTGGAGGCTATATACAGGGGTACCGGTACAGAGTCAATGTGGAGGCTATATACAGGGGGTACCGGTACAGAGTCAATGTGGAGGCTATATACAGGGGGTACCGGTACAGAGTCAATGTGGAGGCTATATACAGGGGTACCAGTACAGAGTCAATGTGGAGGCTTATACAGGGGGTACCGGTACAGAGTCAATGTGGAGGCTATATACAGGGGGTACCGTACAGAGTCAATGTGGAGGCTATATACAGGGGGTACCAGTACAGAGTCAATGTGGAGGCTATATACAGGGGGTACCGGTACAGAGTCAATGTGGAGGCTATATACAGGGGGTACCAGTACAGAGTCAATGTGGAGGCTATATACAGGGGGTACCGGTACAGAGTCAATGTGGAGGCTATATACAGGGGTACCAGTACAGAGTCAATGTGGAGGCTATATACAGGGGGTACCAGTACAGAGTCAATGTGGAGGCTATATACAGGGGGTACCGGTACAGAGTCAATGTGGAGGCTATATACAGGGGGTACCAGTACAGAGTCAATGTGGAGGCTATATACAGGGGGTACCGGTACAGAGTCAATGTGGAGGCTATATACAGGGGGTACCAGTACAGAGTCAATGTGGAGGCTATATACAGGGGGTACCGGTACAGAGTCAATGTGGAGGCTATATACAGGGGGTACCAGTACAGAGTCAATGTGGAGGCTATATACAGGGGGTACCAGGTACAGAGTCAATGTGGAGCTATATACAGGGGGTACAGGTACAGAGTCAATGTGGAGGCTATATACAGGGGGTACCGTACAGAGTCCAATGTGGAGGCTATATACAGGGGGTACCAGTACAGAGTCAATGTGGAGGCTATATACAGGGGGTACCGTACAGAGTCAATGTGGAGGCTATATACAGGGGGTACCGGTACAGAGTCAATGTGGAGGCTATATACAGGGGGTACCGGTACAGAGTCAATGTGGAGGCTATATACAGGGGTACCAGTACAGAGTCAATGTGGAGGCTATATACAGGGGGTACCGGTACAGAGTCAATGTGGAGGCTATATACAGGGGGTACCGGTACAGAGTCAATGTGGAGGCTATATACAGGGGGTACCGGTACAGAGTCAATGTGGAGGCTATATACAGGGGGTACCGGTACAGAGTCAATGTGGAGGCTATATACAGGGGGTACCGGTACAGAGTCAATGTGGAGGCTATATACAGGGGGTACCGGTACAGAGTCAATGTGGAGGCTATATACAGGGGGTACCGGTACAGAGTCAATGTGGAGGCTATATACAGGGGGTACCGGTACAGAGTCAATGTGGAGGCTATATACAGGGGGTACCGGTACAGAGTCAATGTGGAGGCTATATACAGGGGGTACCGGTACAGAGTCAATGTGGAGGCTATATACAGGGGGTACCGGTACAGAGTCAATGTGGAGGCTATATACAGGGGGTACCGGTACAGAGTCAATGTGGAGGCTATATACAGGGGGTACCGGTACAGAGTCAATGTGGAGGCTATATACAGGGGGTACCGGTACAGAGTCAATGTGGAGGCTATATACAGGGGGTACCGGTACAGAGTCAATGTGGAGGCTATATACAGGGGGTACCGGTACAGAGTCAATGTGGAGGCTATATACAGGGGGTACCGGTACAGAGTCAATGTGGAGGCTATATACAGGGGGTACCGGTACAGAGTCAATGTGGAGGCTATATACAGGGGGTACCGGTACAGAGTCAATGTGGAGGCTATATACAGGGGGTACCGGTACAGAGTCAATGTGGAGGCTATATACAGGGGGTACCGGTACAGAGTCAATGTGGAGGCTATATACAGGGGGTACCGGTACAGAGTCAATGTGGAGGCTATATACAGGGGGTACCGGTACAGAGTCAATGTGGAGGCTATATACAGGGGGTACCGGTACAGAGTCAATGTGGAGGCTATATACCTGTCTCTTATACAGAGTCAATGTGGAGGCTATATACAGGGGGTACCGGTACAGAGTCAATGTGGAGGCTATATACAGGGGGTACCGGTACAGAGTCAATGTGGAGGCTATATACAGGGGGTACCGGTACAGAGTCAATGTGGAGGCTATATACAGGGGGTACCGGTACAGAGTCAATGTGGAGGCTATATACAGGGGGTACCGGTACAGAGTCAATGTGGAGGCTATATACAGGGGTACCGGTACAGAGTCAATGTGGAGGCTATATACAGGGGGTACCGGTACAGAGTCAATGTGGAGGCTATATACAGGGGGTACCGGTACAGAGTCAATGTGGAGGCTATATACAGGGGGTACCGTACAGAGTCAATGTGGAGGCTATATACAGGGGGTACCGGTACAGAGTCAATGTGGAGGCTATATACAGGGGGTACCAGTACGAGATGTGGAGGCTATATACAGTACAGTACAGTCAATGTGGAGGCTATATACAGGGGGTACCGTACAGAGTCAATGTGGAGGCTATATACAGGGGGTACCAGTACAGAATCAATATGGAGGCTATATACAGGGGGTACCAGTACAGAGTCAATGTGGAGACTATATACAGGGGGTACCAGTACAGAGTCAATGTGGAGACTATATACAGGGGGTACCAGTACAGAGTCAATGTGGAGACTATATACAGGGGGGTACCAGTACAGAGTCAATGTGGAGGCTATATACAGGGTGTACCGGTACAGAGTCAATGTGGAGGCTATATACAGGGGGTACCGGTACAGAGTCAAAGTGGAGGCTATATACAGGGGTACTGGTACAGAGTCAATGTGGAGGCTATATACAGGGGGTACCAGTACAGAGTCAATGTGGAGGCTATATACAGGGGGTACCAGTACAGAGTCAATGTGGAGGCTATATACAGGGGGTACCGGTACAGAGTCAATGTGGAGGCTATATACAGGGGGTACCGGTACAGAGTCAATGTGGAGGCTATATGCAGGGGGTACCGGTACAGAGTCAATGTGGAGGATATATACAGGGGGTACCAGTACAGAGTCAATGTGGAGGCTATATACAGGGGGTAACGGTACAGAGTCAATGTGGAGGCTATATACAGGGGGTACCGGTACAGAGTCAATGTGGAGACTATATACAGGGGGTACCGGTACAGAGTCAATGTGGAGGCTATATACAGGGTATTACAGTACAGAGTCAATGTGGAGGCTATATACAGGGGGTACCGGTACAGAGTCAATGTGGAGGCTATATACAGGGGGTACCAGTACAGAGTCAATGTGGAGGCTATATACAGGGGGTACCGGTACAGAGTCAATGTGGAGGCTATATACAGGGGGTACCAGTACAGAATCAATATGGAGGCTATATACAGGGGGTACCAGTACAGAGTCAATGTGGAGACTATATACAGGGGGTACCAGTACAGAGTCAATGTGGAGACTATATACAGGGGGTACCAGTACAGAGTCAATGTGGAGACTATATACAAGGGGGTACCAGTACAGAGTCAATGTGGAGGCTATATTACAGGGTATTACGTACAGAGTCAATGTGGAGGCTATATACAGGGGGTACCAGTACAGAGTCAATGGTGGAGGACTATATACAGGGGGTACCAGTACAGAAGTCAATGTGGAGGACTATACAGGGGGTACCGGTACAGAGTCAATGTGGAGGCTATATACAGGTGGTACCGGTACAGAGTCAAATGTGGAGGCTATATACAGCGGGGTACCGGTACAGAGTCAATGTGGAGACTATATACAGGGGGTACCGGTACAGAGTCATGTGGAGGCTATATACAGGGGTGTACCGGTACAGAGTCAATGTGGAGGCTATATACAAGGGGGTACCGGTACAGAGTCAATGTGGAGGCTATATACAGGGGGTACCGGTACACGAGTCAATGTGGGAGGCTATATACACGGGGGAACGGTACAAGTCAATTGGAGGCTTATACAAGGGGGTACCCGGCTACAGGAGTCAATGTGGAGGCTATATAACAGGAGGTACCGGTTACGAGTCAATGTGGAGGCCTATAATACAGGGGGTACCGGTACCAGAGTCAAATGTGGAGGGCTATATACAGGGGGTAACGGTACAGAGTCAATGTGGAGACTATATACAAGGGGGTACCAGTACAGAGTCAATGTGGAGACTATATACAGGGGTACCAGTACAGAGTCAATGTGGAGACTATATACAGGGGGTACCAGTACAGAGTCAATGTGGAGGCTATATACGGGTATTACGGTACAGAGTCAATGTGGAGGCTATATACAGGGGGTACCAGTACAGAGTCAATGTGGAGACTATATACAGGGGGTACCAGTACACGAGGTCAATGTGGAGGCTATATACAGGGGGTACCGGTACAGAGTCAATGTGGAGGCTATATACAGGGGGTACCGGTACAGAGTCAATGTGGAGGCTATATACAGGGGGTACCGGTACAGAGTCAATGTGGAGACTATATACAGGGGGTACCGGTACAGAGTCAATGTGGAGGCTATATACAGGGGGTACCGGTACAGAGTCAATGTGGAGGCTATATACAGGGGGTACCGGTACAGAGTCAATGTGGAGGCTATATACAGGGGGTACCGGTACAGAGTCAATGTGGAGGCTATATACAGGAGGTACCGGTACAGAGTCAATGTGGAGGCTATATACAGGGGGTACCGGTACAGAGTCAATGTGGAGGCTATATACAGGGGGTACCTGTACAGAGTCAATGTGGAGGCTATATACAGGGGGTACCGATACAGAGTCAATGTGGAGGCTATATACAGGAGGTACCGGTACAGAGTCAATGTGGAGGCTATATACAGGGGGTACCAGTACAGAGTCAATGTGGAGACTATATACAGGGGGTACCGATACAGAGTCAATGTGGAGGCTATATACAGGGGGTACCGGTACAGAGTCAATGTGGAGGCTATATACAGGGGGTACCGGTACAGAGTCAATGTGGAGGCTATATACAGGGGGTACTGGTACAGAGTCAATGTGGAGGCTATATACAGGGGGTACCGGTACAGAGTCAATGTGGAGGCTATATACAGGGGGTACCAGTACAGAGTCAATGTGGAGGCTATATACAGGGGGTACCAGTACAGAGTCAGTGTTTTATTTATTGTATTTTACCTTTATTTAACTAGGCAAGTCAGTTAAGAACAAATTCTTATTTTCAATGACAGCCTAGGAACACTCTGTTCTGGGGCAGATCGACAGATTTGTACCTTGTCAGCTCGAGGGTTTGAACTTGCAACCTTCCGGTTACTAGTCCAACGCTCTAACCACTAGGCTACCCTGCCGCCCCACACGGGGGCACCAGTGTCTTGGTCATTGAGGTAATATGTACATGTAGGCAGAGTTATTAAAGTGACTATGCATAGATGGTAACAGAGAGTAGCAGCAGTGTAGGGGGGGGGGGGTGAAAATAGTCTGGGTAGCCATTTGATTAGCTGTTCAGGAGTCTTATGGCTTGGGGGTAGAAGGTGTTTAGAAGCCTCTTGGACCTTGATCCAAGAGGCTCTATACCGCTTGCCGTGTAGTAGCAGAGAGTGTATGACCAGGACCTCTATACCAGGCGGTGTGACTATGACTAGGGTGACTGGAGACTTTGACCATTTTTGGGGCCTTCCTCTGACACCGCCTGGTATAGAGGTCCTGGATGGCAGGAAGCTTGGCACTCTGTAGTGCCTTGCAGTCGGAGGCCGAGCAGTTGCCATACCAGGCAGTGATGCAACCCGTCAGGATGCTCTCGATGGTGCAGCTGTAAAACGTTTTGAGGATCTGGGTGCCCATGACAAATCTTTTCAGTCTCCTGAGGGGGAATATGTTTTGTCGAGCCCTCTTCACAACTGTCTTGGTGTGCTTGGGCCGTGATAGTTTGTTGGTGATGTCGACGCCAATGAACTTGAAGCTCTCAACCTGCTCCACTACAGCCCCATCGATGAGAATGGGGGGCGTGCTTGGTCCTCCTTTTCATGTAGTCCACAATCTTTTCCTTTGTTTTGATCACATTGAGGAAGAGGTTGTTGTCCTTGCACCACACTGTCAGGTCTCTGACCTCCTCCCTATAGGCTGTCTCATCGTTGTCGTGATCAGGCCTACCGCTGTTGTGTCATCAGCAAACTTAATGATGGTGTTGGAGTCGTGCCTGGCCGTGCAGTCATGAGTGAACAGGAGTACAGGAGGGTACTGAGCACATACCCCTGAGGGGTCCCCGTGTTGAGGATCAGCGTGGCAGATGTGTTTAGTCCCAGGGTCCTTAGCTTAGTGATGCTCTTTGAGGGCACTATGGTGTTAAACACTGAGCTGTAGTCAATGAACAGCATTCTCACATACTGTAGGTGTTCCTTTTGTCCAGGTGGGAAAGGGCAGTGTGGATGCAATAGAGATTGCATAATCTGTGGATCTGTTTGTGGGGTATGCAAATTGGAGTGGGTCTAGGGTTTCTGGGATAATGGTGTTGATGTGAGCCGTGACCAGCCTTTCAAAGCATTTCATGGCTACAGACGTGAGTGCTACGGATCGGTAGTCATTTAGGCAGGTTATCTTAGTGTTCTTAGGCACAGGAACTATGGTGGTCTGCTTGAAACATGTTGCTATTACAGACTCAGACAGGGAGAGGTTGAAAATGTCAGTGAAGACACTTGTCAGTTAGTCAGCGCATGCTCGCAGTAAACGTCCTGGTAATCCATCTGGCCCTGTGGCCTTGTGAATGTTGACCTGTTTAGAGGTCTTACTCACATCGGCTGCGGAGAGCGTGATCACACAGTCGTCCGGAACAGCTGATGCTCCCATGCATGTTTCAGTGTTACTTGCCTCAAAGCAAGCAATTTAGCTCGTCTGGTAGGCTCGTGTCACTGGGCAGCTCTCGGCTGTGCTTCCCTTTGTAGTCTGTAATAGTTTGCAAGCCCTGCCACATCCAACGAGCGTTGCAGCCGGTGTAGTACGATTCAATCTTAGTCCTCTGTTGACGCTTTGCCTGTTTGATGGTTCGGCAGAGGGCATAGCGGGATTTCTTATAAGCTTCTGGGTTCTTATATGCTTCCTCTCCTTGCTACCCTGCCGCCCCAGGCCACTAGGAGTGCCGCCTCTGGATGAGCATTTTCCTGTTTGCTTATGGCGGTATACAGCTCATTTAGTTTCGGTTTTAGTGCTGGCATCCGTCTGTGGTGGTATGTAGATAGTTTTCTTCTGAATTTTTCATAGCTATCTAGGTTGATAGTGTTGTCTACAGCTTATCATGAGATGCTCTACCTCAGGCGAGCAAAACCTCGAGACTTCCTTAGATATCGTGCACCAGCTGTTTACATATATGCAAAGGCCCCCGCCCCTTGTCTTACCAGAGTCTGCTGTTCTATCCTGTCAATAGAGTGCATAACCCGCCAGTTGTATGTTCTTAATGTCGTCGTTCATCCAAGACTTGGTGAAACATAAGATATTACCGTTTTAATCTCTCATTCACTGTTTTGCTCTCCCACATCCAAATCCTTAACCTCTCACCTTTATCCCACTCTCTGTATCCCCCCCCCCCACACAGATATGTCAGCCCTGATCTCCCTGAGGAAGAGAGCCCAGGCTGAGAAGCCTCTAGCTGGGGCAAAGATAGTGGGCTGCACCCATATCACAGCTCAGACTGCAGTAGGTTATCTTGCTTTCTCATCCACCATCCACCATCTTAGATCCATAGACCTACAGTATATGAGAAGCCTCTAACTGGGGCAAAGATAGTGGCTTTTTGTTGTTTTTGCTGCCTCCTCCAGTAATACAATCATACTGTCTTTGCCTTTCCTGACTGTCAAATGAATCAGACATTCAGTGATGATGAACAGCTTCGCTTAAAGCACTTTGCTCCAGACATGTCAGATTACAGCTAGATAGATAGATTTTGGTGTTATTTTTTATGGTTTACATTTACCTCAATGTAAGAGCTTATCGTGTTTGTGTGTTGCCCCCAGGTTCTGATAGAGACCCTGGTAGCTCTTGGAGCTCAGTGTCGTTGGACAGCCTGTAACATCTACTCTACTCAGAACGAGGTGGCGGCTGCCCTGGCAGAGACTGGTAAGAACACACATCACATAGTGGACCCTCTCTCTCTCTTTCTGTCTGGCTCTCTTTCTCTCTCTGTCTCTTTCTGTCTTTCACTCTCTTTCTCTCTCTGCCTCTCTCTTTCGGTCTCTCGCTCTCTCACTTTCTTTCTCTCACTCTCTCTTCCTGTCTCTCTCTCTCTGTATCTATTTCTCTCTCTGTCTCTGTCTATTTTTTTCTGTCTCTCTCTCTCTCTTTCTGTCTCTTGCTTTGTCTTTCTGTCTCTCTCTGTCTCTCTTTGTCTCTCTTTGTCTTTCTGTCTCTCTTTGTCTCTCTTTGTCTTTCTGTCTCTCTCTCTTTCTGTCTCTGTGTGTCTCTATCTCTCTTTCCCCCTACCCCCACCCGCTCTCCCAAGCCATTATAATAGTTTCATCTCATTTTCTCTCTTCCTCTCCCCCAGCCATAATAAATACTAGTATCTTCTTCCTCTCTCTCTCTCCTCTCCCCTACAGGGGTGCCTGTGTTTGCATGGAAGGGCGAGTCAGAGGATGATTTTTGGTGGTGCATCGACCGCTGTGTCAACAAAGAAGGCTGGCAGGCCAACATGGTACCTAAATACTAAACTATTCAATAATTGATTTTACGTCAGAGCTGGGTTAAATATTTATTGTATGTATGCACTTGAGACGTCCTTGATTTAAGTTACCAGGAACAATTGAACCATTGGAATTGTCGCAATACTGAAAACTCCATACCAGGCAAGCAAAATCATGCACACCTTAGGTATTTCAGATAATGGAAATGCACACACATTCGCCCCCAAGGTCTGCTTGACATTGATCATGTAGTGCTGCCCCACCCCTACTGTGGAAGGTGATTGTTGATTTCACCATTTAATATATATATATAGTGCCTTGCGAAAGTATTCGGCCCCCTTGAACTTTGCGACCTTTTGCCACATTTCAGGCTTTAAACTTCTTCACAACAGTATCTCGGACCTGCCTGGTGTGTTCCTTGTTCTTCATGATGCTCTCTGCGCTTTTAACGGACCTCTGAGACTATCACAGTGCAGGTGCATTTATACGGAGACTTGATTACACACAGGTGGATTGTATTTATCATCATTAGTCATTTAGGTCAACATTGGATCATTCAGAGATCCTCACTGAACTTCTGGAGAGAGTTTGCTGCACTGAAAGTAAAGGGGCTGAATAATTTTGCACGCCCAATTTTTACGTTTTTGATTTGTTAAAAAAGTTTGAAATATCCAATAAATGTCGTTCCACTTCATGATTGTGTCCCACTTGTTGTTGATTCTTCACAAAAAAATACAGTTTTATATCTTTATGTTTGAAGCCTGAAATGTGGCAAAAGGTCGCAAAGTTCAAGGGGGCCAAATACTTTCGCAAGGCACTGTATATATATTACCATTGTGCTGTCATTGTTAGATTCTGGATGACGGAGGGGATCTGACCCACTGGGTTTATAAGAAGTACCCCAGCGTGTTCAAGAAGGCTCAGGGCATCGTGGAGGAGAGTGTCACTGGAGTCCACAGGTGAGAAAGAGCCTTCCTAAAACATTGGTCACATACATCCACAGGAAAAAAATCAATGGTCCAGTTTATTCTCCGTTAGTCTGTGGCTTTATGTCTTTACTTTCTTTATTCTCAGGTTGTACCAGCTGTCCAAGGCAGGCAAGCTGTGTGTCCCGGCCATGAATGTGAACGACTCGGTTACCAAGCAGAAGTTTGACAACCTCTACTGCTGCAGAGAGTCCATCCTGGACGGGTGAGGAGGAGTTGTCATGTAGAATATAGTGCAGTAACTACTGCTGCAGAGAGTCCATCCTGGACAGGGAGTTGTCATGTAGAATATAGTGCAGTAACTACTGCTGCAGAGAGTCCATCCTGGACGGGTAGTTGTCATGTAGAATATAGTGCAGTAACTACTGCTGCAGAGAGTCCATCCTGGACGGGTGAGGAGGAGTTGTCATGTAGAATATAGTGCAGTAACTACTGCTGCAGAGAGTCCATCCTGGACAGGGAGTTGTCATGTAGAATATAGTGCAGTAACTACTGCTGCAGAGAGTCCATCCTGGACGGGTGAGGAGGAGTTGTCATGTAGAATATAGTGCAGTAACTACTGCTGCAGAGAGTCCATCCTGGACAGGGAGTTGTCATGTAGAATATAATACAGTAACTACTGCTGCAGAGAGTCCATCCTGGACGGGTGAGGAGGAGTTGTCATGTAGAATATAGTGCAGTAACTACTGCTGCAGAGAGTCCATCCTGGACGGGTGAGGAGGAGTTGTCATGTAGAATATAGTGCAGTAACTACTGCTGCAGAGAGTCCATCCTGGACAGGGAGTTGTCATGTAGAATATAGTGCAGTAACTACTGCTGCAGAGAGTCCATCCTGGACGGGTGAGGAGGAGTTGTCATGTAGAATATAGTGCAGTAACTACTGCTGCAGAGAGTCCATCCTGGACAGGGAGTTGTCATGTAGAATATAGTGCAGTAACTACTGCTGCAGAGAGTCCATCCTGGACGGGTAAGGAGGAGTTGTCATGTAGAATATAGTGCAGTAACTACTGCTGCAGAGAGTCCATCCTGGACAGGGAGTTGTCATGTAGAATATAATACAGTAACTACTGCAGCAGAGAGTCCATCCTGGACGGGTGAGGAGGAGTTGTCATGTAGAATATAGTGCAGTAACTACTGCTGCAGAGAGTCCATCCTGGACAGGGAGTTGTCATGTAGAATATAATACAGTAACTACTGCTGCAGAGAGTCCATCCTGGACGGGTGAGGAGGAGTTGTCATGTAGAATATAGTACAGTAACTACTGCTGCAGAGAGTCCATCCTGGACGGGGAGTTGTCATGTAGAATATAGTACAGTAACTACTGCTGCAGAGAGTCCATCCTGGACAGGGAGTTGTCATGTAGAATATAGTGCAGTAACTACTGCTGCAGAGAGTCCATCCTGGACGGGGAGTTGTCATGTAGAATATAGTACAATAACTACTGCTGCAGAGAGTCCATCCTGGACAGGGAGTTGTCATGTAGAATACAGTACAATAACTACTGCTGCAGA